>NC_053022.1:575536575-575555522 GCF_003073215.2 Triticum urartu | reverse complement strand
GTGATCAAATGATTGTTGTACTCAGACAATCTGAGCACAAGCTCAACAATTGAGCTTTTCTCCCTTAGTTTGCAGGCTAAGAAAATCGTCGGAGGTCTTATACCTCTTGACGTGGGCACGAGCCTGAAATCCCAATTTCAGCCCTCGAAACATCTCATATGTTTCGCGACGTTTCAAAATGTCTTAGGTGCCCCAACTCTAAACCGTTTAACTGAACTATCACGTAGTTATCAAGACGTGTATGTCAGATGTTCGCAACATCCACAGACGACGTTCGAGGTTCAGCACACTGAGCGGTGCATTAAGGACATAAGCCTTCTAAGAAGCAATGAGGACAATCCTCAGTTTACGGACCTAGTCCGCATAATTGCTACTATCAACTTTCAACTAATTTTTCTCTAGGAACATATCTAAACAGTAGAACTATAGCGCGAGCTACGACATAATTTGCAAAATCCTTTTGACTATGTTCAGGATAATTAAGTTCATCTTATGAACTCCCACTCAGATAGACATCCCTCTAGTCATCTAAGTGATTACATGATCCGAGTCAACTAGGCCGTGTCCGATCATCACGTGAGACGGACTAGTCAACGTCGGTGAACATCTTCATGTTGATCGTATCTTCTATACGACTCATGCTCGACCTTTCGGTCTTCTGTGTTCCGAGGCCATGTCTGTACATGCTAGGCTCGTCAAGTTAACCCTAAGTGTTTTGCATGTGTTCCGAGGCCATGTCTGTACATGCTAGGCTCGTCAACACCCGTTGTATGTGAACGTAAGGATCCATCACACCCGATCATCACGGCGTGCTTAGAAACGACGAACTGTAGCAACGGTGCACAGTCAGGGGAGAACACTTCTTGAAATTGTTATGAGGGATTCATCTTATTTACTACCGTCGTTCTAAGAAAATAAGATGTATAAACATGATAAACATCACATGCAATCAAATAGTGACATGATATGGCCAATATCATATTGCTCCTTTTGATCTCCATCTTCGGGGCTCCATGATCATCATCGTCACCGGCATGACACATGGAGGCATGGCCCCATGATCTCCATCATCGTATCTTCTTGAAGTTGTCTCGTCATCTATTACTTCTACTACTATGGCTAACGCTTTAGCAATAAAGTAAAGTAATTACATGACGTTTAAGTTGACACGCAGGTCATAAATAAATTAAGACAACTCCTATGGCTCCTGCCGGTTGTCATACTCATCGACATGCAAGTCGTGATTCCTATTACAAGAACATGATCAATCTCATACATCACATATATCATTCATCACATCCTTGCCATATCACATCACATAGCATACCCTGCAAAAACAAGTTAGACGTCCTCTAATTGTTGTTTGCATGTTTTACGTGGCTGCTATGGGTTTCTAGCAAGAACGTTTCTTACCTACGCAAAGACCACAACGTGATATGCCAATTGCTATTTACCCTTCATAAGGACCCTGTTCATCGAATCCGATCCGACTAAAGGGGAGAGACAGACACCCGCCAGCCACCTTATGCAACTAGTGCAAGTTTGTCGGTGGAACCGGTCTCAGTAAGCGTACGTGTAAGGTTGGTCCGGGCCGCTTCATCACACGATGCCGCCGAATCAAGATAAGACTAGTAACGGCAAGCATATTGAACAAAATCAACGCCCACAACTACTTTGTGTTCTACTCGTGCATAGAAACTACGCATAGACCTAGCTCATGATGCCACTGTTGGGGAACGTAGCAATAAATTCAAAATTTTCCTACGTGTCACCAAGATCTATCTATGGAGTCATCTAGCAACGAGGAGGAGTGATCTACATACCCTTGTAGATCGCGCGGAAGCGTTCAAGAGAACGGGGTTGATGGAGTCGTACTCGTCGTGATCAAATCACCGATGATCCTAGCGCCGAACGACGGCACCTCCGCGTTCAACACACGTACGGAACGGAGACGTCTCCACGCCTTGATCCAGCAAGGAGGAGGGAGAGGTTGATGGAGATCCAGCAGCACGACGGCGTGGTGGAAGTAGCGGGATTCCAACAGGGCTTCGCTAAGCGCTGCGGGAGGAGGGAGATGTGTCACGGGAGGGAGAGGGAGGCGCCAGGCCTTAGATTGGTTTGCTCCTCCTTTTCCCCACTATATATAGGGCCAAGGGAGAGGGGGAGGCGCAGCCCTTGCCCCTTCCTCCAAGGAAGGGTGCGGCCAAGGGTGGGGAGGAGTCCATCCTCCCCAAGGCACCTCGGAGGTGCCTTCCCCTTTTAGGACTCTCCTCTTTTTCCCATCTCTTGGCGCATGGGCCTCTTGGGGCTGGTGCCCTTGGCCCATATAGGCCAAGGCACACCCCCTACAGCCCATGTGGCCCCCCGGGGCAGGTGGCCCCACCCGGTGGACCCCCGGGACCCTTCCGGTGGTCCCGGTACAATACCGGTGACCCCGAAACTTGTCCCGATGGCCGAATAGCACTTCCTATATATAATTCTTTACCTCCGGACCATTCCGGAACTCCTCGTGACGTCCGGGATCTCATCCGGGACTCCGAAAAACTTTCGGGTTACGCATACTAATATCTCTATAACCCTAGCGTCATCGAACCTTAAGTGTGTAGACCCTACGGGTTCGGGAGACATGCAGACATGACCGAGACGTTCTCTGGTCAATAACCAACAGCGGGATCTGGATACCCATGTTGGCTCCCACATGTTCCACGATGATCTCATCGGATGAACCACGATGTCAAGGACTTAATCAATCCCGTATACAATTCCCTTTGTCTATCGGTATGTTACTTGCCCGAGATTCGATCGTCGGTATCCTGATACCTTGTTGAATCTCGTTACCGGCAAGTCTCTTTACTCGTTCCGTAACACATCATCCCGTGATCAACTCCTTGATCACATTGTGCACATTATGATGATGTCCTACCGAGTGGGCCCAGAGATACCTCTCCGTCACACGGAGTGACAAATCCCAGTCTCGATTCGTGCCAACCCAACAGACACTTTCGGAGATACCCGTAGTGACCTTTATAGCCACCCAGTTACGTTGTGACGTTTGGCACACCCAAACATTCCTACGGTATCCGGGAGTTGCACAATCTCATGGTCTAAGGAAATGATACTTGACATTAAAAAAGTTTTAGCATACGAACTACACGATCTTTGTGCTAGGCTTAAGGATTGGGTCTTGTCCATCACATCATTCTCCTAATGATGTGATCCCGTTATCAACGACATCCAATGTCCATGGTCAGGAAACCGTAACCATCTATTGATCAACGAGCTAGTCAACTAGAGGCTTACTAGGGACATGGTGTTGTCTATGTATCCACACATGTATCTGAGTTTTCTATCAATACAATTCTAGCATGATAATAAACGATTATCATGAACAAGGAAATATAATAATAACTAATTTATTATTGCCTCTAGGGCATATTTCCAACACATCGCACATTGCACACATGCACGTTGCGTACGCGGCCGGTGAGCATACCTAGCAACCTCCATTACAAAGGAAGTTGCATTACGCGGTCCAACCCGGCGCGCGCCGCTCAGTCGCTGACATCACGAAGGCTTCGGCTGATACAACGACATCGAGTGCCCATAACTGTTCCCGCGTAGTTGGTTAGTGCGTATAGGCCAGTGGCCAGACTCAGATCAAATACCAAGATCTCGTTAAGCGTGTTATTTTGAAGTAACTGCGAACGCCAACCAGGACCAGGCCCACCTCTCTCCTAGGCGGTCTCAACCTGCCCTGTTTCTCCGCCACAAAGTAACAGTCGGGGGCCGTCGGGAACTCAGGCCCACAACTACCTGGATGGAGCCACCTGTCCTTTCAGCCCCCACATCAGAATCACATGCGGGTATTCTATGAGCCGACCCGGCTTTAGTCATCACCTGTATAGTATGTAATATGAATGTATATATCTATGATCACCTCCCGAGTGATCACGGCCCGATAGTATAGCATGGCAGACGGACAAGAATGTAGGGCCACTGATGAAGTACTAGCAACCTATACTAAGCATGTAGGCTTGCAGGTAAAGGTATCAACATTTGCAGCAACAATGATAGGCTATGCATCAGAATAGGATTAACGGAAAGCAGTAAAATGCTACACTACTCTAATGCAAGCAGTAGAGAGAAGAATAGGCGATATATGGTGATCAAGGGGGGTCTTGCCTGGATGCTCTGGCAAGTAGGGGTCATCAACAGCGTAGTCGATCGGGGCACCAGCAACAGCGTTAGTCTCGTCATCTACCGGAGAGAAGAGGGGGAAGAAACAATGAATACAATGCAAAAAAACTGCATGACATGACAAGTAACGGTGCTAGGTGTGCCCTAACGCAGTAGGAGGTGATACCGGCGAAGGGGGAAAACAACCAGGAAAGTATTCCCGTTGTTTCGCGTTTTCGGACAGATGAACTAGAAGGGAAAAATTGTGTGTTCGCTATGCTAGGGACGTGTGGCGGACGAACAGACTGTATATTCGGGTTCGTCTCATCGTTCTGAGCAACTTTCATGTACAAAGTTTTCCCATCCGAGCTACGGTTTATTTTATATTAATTTTTAAAGATTTAAATCATTTTTAGGATTAACATAATTAATTAATTTAGAAAATACAATTATGACGTCAGCACGATGTCAGCATGATGTCAGCGGTCAACTCTGACCGTTGACCGGTCAAACTGACACGTGGGTCCCACTCGTCACATACTTAGGTTAACTAAACCAGGTTAATTAGGCTAACTAAGTGATTAGGCTAATTTATTTCAATTAGATTAGTTAAACATCATTGATTAACTTAATGAACTTGTTAATTATAAATAATTAATTATTAATTTATTTATTCTAAAATTTATTTATTCACTTTTTTACACCCCGTTTCGTTCTAATCCGGGGCTGGCCCCACTGGTCAGGGACCCAGCCCAACCGGGGTGGGCGAACGGGAAAAGGGCGCAGGGCGCGGCGCCGCCCGAACAGGCACTGCAGGCACCCGACCGGTGGCGAAGACAAGGGCACGACGGAGGTGGGCGGGGCTGCCGGCGGAGGGTGTCGGGGCGCCGGCGGTGATGCAGGGCTAGGCACGCGGTTGGGGTAGCGGCAGAGGGAGCGCTCGCAGGGCGGCGGCGAGGAGACGCGGTGAGGCTGCGGTGAGCAGCGCAAGCACACATCGAGCGAGGCGACGACGAGAAGGGGGCCTCGACGGTCGGCATGAGCGCGCTGTGGCTGGAGTTGGGGGGTGTTATGGGGCGCGGGCGAGGCGCGGGGTGCGCATGAGCGGTCGTGCGAGTGTGGCCGTGGACGCGAGGTGCCGGCGGCGATGGAGCGGTGACCGTGGGGTAGAGACACGGCGTAGCAGCTGCGAGCGGAGCCGGCGAGGGGCGTAGCACGCGAGGCAACGGGCGGGCAGGCGCGGGGCTGCGTCAAGCAGCAGCGGTCGAGGTCGGGCGCGTGGAGCAGCGACAACAACAACGGCTGGCGAGTGCTTGGCGAGGCGGGGACGAAATCAGGGCAGACTGGGCGCGCGGTGAAGGGCCGGTTGATACGTCCATTTTGCATCATGCTTTTATATCGATATTTATTGCATTATGGATGTTATTACACATTATGTCACAATACTTATGCCTATTCTCTCTTATTTTACAAGGTTTACATAAAGAGGGAGAATGCCGGCAGCTGGGATTCTGGGCTGGAAAAGGAGCAAATATTAGAGACCTATTCTGCACAGCTCCAAAAGTCCTGAAACTTCACGGAAGTTATTTTCAGAATATATAAAAAATATTGAGCGCAAGAAGTACCAGAGGGGGCCACTCACCAGCCACGAGGGTGGGGGCGCGCCCTACCCCCTGGGTCCCCTGCCTCGTGGCCCCCTGGTGGCCCTCTGATGCCCTTCTTTTGCTATATGGAGTCTTTCGATGAGGAAAAAATCATAAGCAAGCTTTTAGCGAGATTCCCACCGCCACGAGGCGAAACCTTGGCGGAACCAATCTAGGGCTCTAGCGAAGCTGTTCTGCCGGGGACACTTCGGGAGGGGGAAATCATCGCCATCGTCATCACCAACGCTCCTCTCATCGGGAGGGGGCCAATCTCCATCAACATCTTCACCAGCACCATCTCCTCTCAAACCCTAGTTTCTCTTGTATCCAATTCTCGTCTCTAAGTCTGGGATTGGTACCTGTAGGTTGCTTAGTAGTGTTGATTACTCCTTGTAGTTGATGCTAGTTGGTTTATTTGGTGGAAGATCATATGTTCAGATCCTATATGCATATTAATACCCCTCTGATTATGAACATGATATGCTTTGTGAGTAGTTACGTTTGTTCCTGAGGACATGGGAGAAGTCTTGCTATTAGTAGTCATGTGAATTTGGTATTCGTTCGATATTTTGATGAGATGTATGTTGTCTCTCCTCTAGTGGTGTTATGTAACGTCGACTACATGACACTTACAATTATTTGGGCCTAGAGGAAGGCATTGGGAAGTAATAAGTAGATGATGGGTTGCTAGAGTGACAGAAGCTTAAACCCTAGTTTATGCGTTGCTTCGTAAGGGGCTGATTTGGATCCATATGTTTCATGCTATGGTTAGGTTTACCTTAATACTTTTGTTGTAGTTGCGGATGCTTGCAATAGAGGTTAATCATAAGTGGGATGCTTGTCCAAGTAAGGACAGTATCCAAGCACCGGTCCACCCACATACCAAATTATCAAAGTACCGAACGCGAATCATATGAACGTGATGAAAACTAGCTTGACGATAATTCCCATGTGTCCTCGGGAGCGCTTTCCTATATAAGAGTTTGTCCAGGCTTGTCCTTTGCTACAAAAAGGATTGGGCCACCTTGCTGCACTTTATTTACTTTTGTTACTTGTTGCTCGTTACAAATTACCTTATCAAAACTATCTGTTACCGATAATTTCAGTGCTTGCAGAGAATACCTTGCTGAAAACTGCTTATCATTTCCTTCTGCTCCTCGTTGGGTTCGACACTCTTACTTATCGAAAGGACTACGATAGATCCCCTATACTTGTGGGTCATCAAGACTCTTTTCTGGCGCCGTTGCCGGGGAGTGAAGTGCCTTTGGTAGGTGGAATTTGGTAAGGAAAAATTTATATAGTGTGCTGAAATTTACTGTCACTTGTTACTATGGAAAGTAATCCTCTGAGGGGCTTGTTCGGGGTATCTTCACCCCGACCAGTAGAGAAAGAGTTGCTCCTCAACCTACTGAACCTACAATGAACACTACTAAATGAAAATGTCTACTTTGAAATTCCTTCGGGTATGATAGAAAAACTGCTAGCTAATCCTTTTGCAGGAGATGGAACATTACATCCTGATGAGCACCTAATATATGTGGATGAAGTTTGTGGATTATTTAAGCTTGCAGGTATGCCCGATGATGTTATCAAGAAGAAGGTCTTCCCTTTATCTTTGAAGGGAGATGCATTGACATGGTATAGGCTATGTGATGATATGGGATCATGGAACTACAAACGATTGAAATTGGAATTTCATCAGAAGTTTTATCCTATGCATCTTGTTCATCGTGCTGTAATTATATATATAATTTTTGGCCTCGCGAAGGAGAAAGCATCGCTCAACTTGGGGAGGCTTAAATCAATGTTATATTCATGCCCCAATCATGAGCTCTCAAGAGAAATGATTATTCAAAATTTATGCTCGGCTTTCTGATAACAATCGCACCATGCTCGATACTTCTTGTGCTGGCTCTTTTATGATGAAGACTATTGAATTCAAATGGGATTTATTGGAAAGAATTAAACGCAACTCTGAAGATTGGGACCTCGACGAAGGTAAGGAGTCAGGTATGACACCTAAGTTTGATTGTGTTAAATCTTTTATGGATACCGATGTTTTCCGTAAATTTAGCACTAAATATGGACTTGACTCTGAGATAGTAGCTTCTTCTGTGAATCTTTTGCTACTCATGTTGATCTCCCTAAGGAGAAGTGGTTTAAATATCATCCTCCCATAGAAGTAAAAGTAGCTGCACCTATTAAAGTTAAAGAAAAGATTGTCACTTATAATGATCCTATTATTCCTACTGCTTATGTTGAGAAACCACATTTCCCTGTTAGGATAAAGGATCATGCTAAAGCTTCAACTGTGGTTCGTAAAAGCGATATTAAAACCTATACACCTCCTGAGCAAGTTAAAGTTGAACCTAATATTGCTATTGTTAAAGATCTCTTGTCTGATAATATTGATGGGCATGTTATTTATTTCTGTGATGAAACTGCTAGAATTGCTAAACCTTGTGCTAAAGATAAACCTAGACCTGTGGTAGGCATGCCTGTTATTTTGTTAAAATAGGAGATCATTGTTATCATGGCTTATGTGATATGGGTGCTAGTGCTAGTGCAATACCTATTGACTTATACAAAGAAATTATGCATGATATTGCACCTGCTGAGTTAGAAGATATTGATGTCACAATTAAACTTGCCAATAGAGATACTATTTCACCAATGAATTGTTAGAGATGTTGAAGTCTTGTGTGGGAAAACTAAATATCCTGCTGATTTTCTTGTTCTTGGTTCCCCACAAGATAGCTTTTGTCCCATTATATTTGGTAGACCCTTCTTAAACACTGTTAATGCTAGGATAGACTGCAAAAAGGATGTTATTACTATTGGTTTAGGTGATATGTCTCATGAGTTCAACTTTTCTAAATTTCGTAGACAACACCGTGAAGAAGAATTGCCTAGTAAAGATGAAATTATTGGTCTTGCTTCTATTGCGTACCTCCTAGTGATCCTTTAGAACAATATTTGCTAGACCATGAAAATGATATGTATATGAATGAAAGAAGGGAAATAGATGAAGTGTTCTTTAAACAGGACCTATTCTAAACACAACTTGCCTGTTGAAATCTTAGGGGATCCTCCTCCACCCAAGGGTGATCCTGTGTTTGAGCCTTAAACCATTGCCTGAGTACTCTTAAATATGCTTATCTTGATGAAAAGAAGATATATCATGTTATATTAGTGCTAACCTTTCAGAGAAGGAGGAAGAAAAATTATTGAAAACTCTGAAGAAGCACCGTGCTGCTATTGGATATACTCTTGATGATCTTAAGGGCATTAGTCCCACTCTATGTCAACACAAAATAAATTTTGAAAAAGATGCCAAACCAGTTATTGATCACCAACCAACGACTGAATCCATAAGATGAAAGAAGTGTAAGAAAAGAAATACTAAAGCTCCTTGAGGCAGGTATAATTTATCCCGTTGCTGATAGTCAGTGGATAAGTCATGTCCATTGTGTTCCTAAGAAGGGAGGTATTACTGTTTCCTAATGATAAAGATGAATTGATTCCGCAAAGAATTATTACAGGTTATAGGATGGTAATTGATTCCGCAAATTAAATAAGGCTACTAAAAAAGATCATTACCCCTTACCTTTTATTGATCAAATGCTAGAAAGATTATCCAAACATACACATTTTTGCTTTCTAGATGGTTATTCTGGTTTCTCTCAAATACTTGTGTCAGCTGATGATCAATCTAAGACCACTTTTACTTGCCCTTCGGTAACTTTTTCTTATAGATGTATGCCTTTGGTTTATGTAATGCACCTGCTACTTTTCAAAGATCCATGATGGCTATATTTTTCTGATTTGGTGAAAAGATATGTGAGGATATTCATGGATGATTCTCCGTTTATGGATCCTCTTTTGATGATTGCTTAAGCAACCTTGATCGAGTTTGCAGAGATGTGAAGAAACTAACCTTGTCTTGAATTGGAGAGAAATGCCACTTATGGTTAATGAAGGTATTGTCTTGGGGCACAAAATTTCTGAAAGAGGCATTGAAGTTGATAAAGCTAAAGTTGATGCTATTGAAAAGATGCCGTGTCCCAAGGACATCAAAGGTATAAGAAGTTTCCTTGGTCATGCCAGTTTTTATAGGAGGTTCATTAAGGACTTCTCAAAAATTTCTCGGCCTTTGACTAATTTATTACAAAAAAGATATACCATTCGTCTTTGATGATGATTGTGTAGAAGCATTTGAAATACTTAAGAAAGCATTAATCTCTGCACCTATTGTACAGCCACCTGATTGGAATTTACCTTTTGAAATTATGTGTGATGCTAGCGATTATGCTTGTAGCTGTTCTAGGGCAAAGAGTTGATAAGAAATTAATGTTATTCAATATGCTAGTAAAACTCTAGACAATGCCCAGAGAAATTATGCTACTACTGAAAAAGAATTTTTAGAGTTGTATTTGCTTGTGATAAGTTCAGACCTTATATTGTTGATTCTAAAGTAACTATTCACCGGATCATGCTGCTATTAAATATCTTATGGAAAAGAAAGATGCTAAACCTAGACTTATTAGATGGGTTCTCTTGCTACAAGAATTTGATTTGCATATTATTGATAGAAAGGGAGCTGAGAACCCCGTTGCAGATAACTTGTCTAGGTTAGAAAATGTTCTTGATGACCCACTACCTATTGATGATAGCTTTCCTGATGAACAATTAAATGTCATAAATGCTTCTCATACTGCTCCATGGTATGCTGATTATGCTAATTACATTGTTGCTAAGTTTATACCACCTAGTTTCACATACCAGCAAAAGAAAAAGTTTTTATGATTTAAGACATTACTTTTGGGATGACCCACATCTTTATAAAGAAGGAGTAGATGGTGTTATTAGACGTTGTGTACCTGAGCATGAACAGGAACAGACTACGCAAGTGTCACCGAAGCTTATGGAACTGCGTGTGTGTCAAAACCGGCGGATCTCGGGTAGGGGGTCCCGAACTGTGCGTCTAGGCCGGATGGTAACAGGAGACAAGGGACACGAAGTTTTACCCAGGTTCGGGCCCTCTTGATGGAGGTAAAACCCTACGTCCTGCTTGATTAATATTGATGATATGGGTAGTACAAGAGTAGATCTACCACGAGATCAAGAGGCTAAACCCTAGAAGCTAGCCTATGGTATGATTGTTGATGTGTGTTGTCCTACGGACTAAAACCCTCTGGTTTATATAGACATCGGATAGGGTTAGGGTTACATAGAGTCGGTTACAATGGTAGGATATCTGAATCCGTATCGCCAAGCTTGCCTTCCACGCCAAGGAAAGTCCCGGACACGGGACGGAGTCTTCAATCTTGTATCTTCATAGTCCAGGAGTCCGGCTGAAGGTATAGTTCGGCTATCCGAACACCCCCTAATCCAGGACTCCCTCAGTAGCCCCTGAACCAGGCTTCAATGACGTCGAGTCCGGCGCGCAGATTGTCTTCGGCATTGCAAGGCGGGTTCCTCCTCCAAGTACTTCATAGAAGATTTTGAACACAAAGATAGTGTCCGGCTCTGCAAAATAAGTTTCCACATATTGCCATAGAGAGAATAATATTTACACAAATCTAATCTGCTGACGTATTCCGTAATGTGTCACACCACGGCCAAGCCTTTATCGAGTCGTTTTATTACCCACCTCAGCGCGTTCATGCGAGGCGGTTTCCATGGCACGTCTTGTTAAAGCAGAGATCGTGTCCCCTTATTCCGGGATTCTCATCAATAGGGCGTGGGTAACCCAACGCGCCATTGATTACGGCGCTTGGGAGATAAGCGAGTTTTACCAGGCTGGTGGGGACAGTAGTTCGTCCACCCATATAAGGGGATAAGGATCCACCTTTTCACCTACGCCTTCTTCCTCCTTTGCCTATCCATTCTTGCGCACTCGAGCTCCAGCGCCCAAGTCCGCACTCCTACCTCAACCTTCTCCAGCCATGTCCGGAGCGGGAGGCAAGTGGATGGTCTCCTCCGTCACGGAGGGACACATCAAAAAGCTGAGGAAGGCCGGATATCTGGCTAGCGACATCGCGCACCGGCTTCCCGAAACGGGGCAGCTCATCCCCACTCCCAGGCCCCATGAGAGGGTGGTATTCCTCCCCCATTTCCTCCGCGGACTGGGCTTCCCTCTGCATCCATTTGTCCGGGGGCTCATGTTCTACTATGGCCTGGATTTCCACGATCTGGCCCCGAATTTTGTCCTCAACATCTCGGCGTTTATCGTCGTGTGCGAGGCTTTCCTCCGCATCCGCCCCCATTTCGGCCTATGGCTCAAGACCTTCAAGCGTCAAGCCGAAGGTGGTGCGCGGCAACCAGGCGGAGCGGAGGCGCCATGGTGGGCAAGATGACCAACGTCCTATGGCTCGAGGGCTCCTTTGTGGAGACCCTGAAGGGGTGGCAATCGGGGTGGTTTTACATCACCGAGCCGCGCGACCCCGAATGGGTCGCACCCCGAGTTCGATCCGGACCCCCTACGCGGCTCACCTCCTGGAAGAGACGGGCCTGTCGTGGGGTAAAAAAGGAGAGCTGACGACTCCAAACATGCATCCAAACCCTGGTGGACAAGAAGCTCAAACTTGTCAACGTAGTCCAGGTTATGCTCATCCGCTTGATCCTCCCGTGTCAACAACGGGCTTTCAACCTGTGGGAGTTCGACCCGGCGCGACACCAAACTCTGAGCAGGCTCTTCGACACTGTACGAAGATGCCTGGAAGGTGCTTTTCAAGGGCGCCGGCTCCCGCATCCGCTACTGAGGATCGCGGATTCAGTGCGCAGCGTCACGCTCTTGCGGTAAGCTTTTTTTCCTTTTACAGGGTATCAGTGTTTCATAGTTTGACTCCATGCGGGATCTAAGCTCCCTTTCCTTTGACAGGATTGGCAGGTGACGTCCGGACAGATCAACTGTCCGGCTCCTTTGCCCGAAGGCCCAGCGGACGCTCATTGGCGAAGCTGCTGGTTCCGGCACCCTATGTGGTGCCGGAGAAGAAGGCCAAGAAGAAGGCCACGGGGACTCGAAAGAGTGCCCGGCGCCCGGAGGTGTCGGATTCATCATCCGACGACTCCAAGACGCACTCCTCCCATGAAGACGAGGAGGAGGAAGAAGAGACCTCTCCCCTCTAGCGGGGGAAGGAGAAAAGGAAGGCCGCCCCAACTGGGGAGGCCGAGGGTCCAAGAAGGGGAAGAACCCTTCCTCCGGACTACTCCACCAACGCCGACGAGCGAAGAGGAGTGGCCGCCCAGGGCCAAGCCCCTGGCGAAATCGTAAGTATCCGGATACCAGAGTGAATTCATAGTATTCGTTTATTGCACAGCTTTCCCTTATGTCGAATATGTTTATGCAGCCCACCCAAAGACCGGCTCGACGCGTCGTCGAGCGGCTCACTGGACTCGTCGGACGTGAACTACTGCCGACGGCTTCCTCCCCCCGCCCTACGGACGACACCGAAGTGTTGTCCCAATAGGGTCCAATCCGGGAGGAGGTGGTCCTGGAGACGCCGCAAGGCGACCTCCCGGACTCTAGGAGTAAGGGGGACGAAACCCCCCAGGGCTCCAAGTCTGGCCCTAGGCCGGACACCACTCCGGAACCTTCAAAGGTTCCAGAGTCCGGCGGGGAACCTCCTTCCAAGAGGAGCAAGCCCGCCGCGGCGGCGACCTCTGTCCAACCGGAGGTGCCAGACAATATGTTGGAGGCGCTCCAAGGCGCCTCCATCGACGAGGGGCACCGCACCATTATGAGTGCGGTGGTCCAAAAGGTTCAGTCCGCGAAGAGCGAACTGACTGAAGCTTGTACAAGCCTTTTAACAGGCTTTGAGGTAAGTAAAGAATGTGTAAATAACATTACCGCATAGACAGTAGACCCTGATGCTCTGTTTGGCGTTCGGAAAGAAAAGCCGAATAGAGGATCAAATAAAAAATCGTAGGAGTCTAAAAAGAGTCAATATGCGTGTGCAGGCTTCCCTGCTGGCATCCGCCGCACTGACTGCGGAAGTGGACGTGCTAAAGCAGAACCTCTAGCGGTTCGAGCAAGAGCTCAGACATGCCAAGAAGTAGCTCGAGGAAAATGAAGGTAAGAAATACCTTGTTTAAATTAAATATATATATATATAAAGGTGCAATTGCAAAAAATGACAGGATTATCGTCGCTATTGTAGGGCCACGTCTGAGGTGGCGACCCTTAAGCAAGCGCTGCGAGGCCGAGAAGAGCGGCCACGGAGCGCACGTGAGCGAGAAAAGTATGAGGCCGAGGTTGGCAAGGTGCGGCAAGAGCTCCAGGCTCTCATGGAAAAACATGAGAGTTTGGAGCGTGACTCAAGGACGCGAGCGTCCGAGCTCGCGGGCTACTGAAAGTGCCAAGTCTGCCAAGGCCGAATCCCAGAAGACCCTCCAGGAGTTGGATGAGGTGAAGAAGATAGCGGCGGGTAAGGCATTCTTTATGCAAAGTAAACACATAAGCGTGAGTTACTTGTTACTTACCCGAATCCGGAGTTCTCCAGGCGTTCGCAGATCTTCCCCGGAGTATATCTGATGCCGCCGCATTCTATCGAGCCGAGGAGGGCAGCTCACGAGAAGGTGTTCTGGTCTCAGTACGCTGAGGCCGGACACCCCGTGCCCCTGAGCGACCAGCTTGAAGCAACTGGTCGAGCTCCACAAGGCGGCCGAACAGCCATGAAGGGCCTCATAGTTCGGCTGTGGCCTGAGAGGCTCTGCCTGGGAGCTATTTCGGGCTGGTGCGGCGGCTGGTGGAGGCCTGTCCAAGGCTCGAAGTCATCAAGCGCTCCGTCTGCATTGAAGGTGCCCGTAGGGCCCTTGCCCGTGCGAAGGTGCACTGGGGCAAGCTGGATGCTGAGAAGCTTGTGAAGGACGGGCCACCGCCGGGGAAAGAGCATCGCAAGCCCGAAAATTATTATAAGGATGTTCTGAAGGGTGCCCGCCTTGTGGCGGATGAATGTTCTATGGATGTAATTTTTGAGTAAAACTCGCTCGTTTTGTCCTGTGCGCTGAAAACTTGTTCATATGCGCTAAGCAATGCGTTTGAATTTAAAATATTACCTTCTGTGCGGCTGTTTATCAATACTGAGAGATGGCGAGTCGTCGGCTTCTGCCCCCTTGCCGCTAGTGCTGGGGTGTTCGGGGATAAACCTGGCGCTCTTTTTCCCATATTTGGGTCCTTCGAGGGAGGCGCTCAGCCCAACGAACGAGGCAATCGGACTATAATGCGTGAACACTCTCACTTAGCCATAGAATTCTATAATTTTAAATTTCGGCGAAGCCCCTAGTATTCGGAAGACCGAGTTCGGGGCGCTATCCACGCCTTGGCCGGACAGAGCCGGCTCCTCGCTCTAAGCGGCATAAGTCTTTAGGGACTCGAAAAACCTCTCGAACAGCGACCAGCTCTCGCTTCATCATGACAGTCAGTTTTAGCTTTCTCCACTAAGGTGCTCGACCCAGCTCAACTGGGGCACAATCGCAGTGGTTCTCCTAGTGCTACCTTAGCCGATATAGCGGAACGTAAGGCACCAAAACATAGGAGCCGGGCAAACCCAACTATTGACCCAAGACATGATTCGGAGCCGATGCATATAATGCTATAAGTTCGGGGTGCCGTACTTGTTAAAGTGTTCGGACTTCTCACACCATGTTGAGGGGTACGGAAGCCCTTGGCGTATTTTGGCCATACCAAAGTGTACGGGTGCAACATGTCGTTAAGGAACATATGTAAATATAAAAAAAAGAGTAATGCAAAAATAGACAAAAGCTATGCATTGTTTATTAAAAAGAGCTGCGATCAAAGCAGAACGATACAAATAATGCGATAAGCAAAAGGTTGGACTATGTAACATGTCCGCTCCAGGGGCAAGCTGCGGAATAATGTGCGAAACAGGTATACTGCTCGTGATAGAGACCACCTGGGAGTTCCGTAATGCGGCATGGCTTGGCTGCTTCCCTGGTTCTTGCATCGTTTGTGCGGCAACTGAACTGCCGAACAGGCCTTCCGAAGAGTGGAGTCCTGAAAGTAAGAGAAAATTTAAAAAATCGGCAGCTCTTGGTGTGTTTTAAGCCGTGTTTCGGGCGTGCCGTGGTGGTTCCCCTTCCCCTGTGCCCATGGTATCTCTAGAGCGTAGTTATGTACGCGAAGTACTGGCATTGCCTTTTTGCGAGGGTTGGGGTTGGGGCTGCATTGCTACGCCTGCTCGGATCGTGCCAGGCGGTCTTGTTGTAGGTTACTCCCGGCGCGCTTGATGGTGTCCGGTCGTTTAATGACCGGACTGGAGAACTGCCTGGAGAGGCTGCTTTGTCCTTCCGCTGCAAGGCCGCCGTGTGCTCCTCCGTTCGGAGGGAGCGTTCGGTGTTTCCATTGACCGTAATTACTCCTCGAGGGCCTGGCATCTTGAGCTTAAGGTATGCGTAGTGCGGTACCGCATTGAACTTAGCGAATGCGGTTCGCCCGAGCAGTGCGTGATAACCACTGCGAAACGGGACTATGTCGAAGATTAACTCCTCGCTTCGGAAATTATCCGGAGATCCGAAGACCACTTCAAGTGTGACTGAGCCTGTACAGTTGGCCTCTACACCTGGTATTACGCCTTTAAAGGTCGTTTTGGTGGGCTTAATCCTCGAGGGATCTATGCCCATTTTCCGCACTGTATCCTGGTAAAGCAGGTTCAGGCTGCTGCGCCGTCCATAAGGACTCTAGTGAGATGAAATCCGTCAATAATTGGGTCTAGAACCAATGCGGCGAATCCGCCGTGACGGGTGCTAGTGGGGTGGTCCCTTCGATCAAAGGTGATCGGGCAGGAGGACCATGGGTTGAACTTTGGGGCGACTGGCTCTATCGCGTATACGTCCCTTAACGCGCGCTTCCGCTCCCTCTTGGGGATGTGGGTTGCGTATATCATGTTCACCGTCCGCACTTGTGGGGGAAAACCCTTCTGTCCCTGTTGTTCGGCGGCCGGGGCTCCTCGTCGTCATCGCTATGCAGCCCCTTGTCTTTTTTCGCGTTTAGCTTGCCTGCCTGCTTGAACACCCAACAATCCCTGTTGGTGTGATTGGCCGGCTTTTCGGGGGTGCCATGTATCTGGCATAAGCGGTCGAGTATTCGGTCCAAACTGGACGGCCCCTAGGATTCCTTTTGAATGGCTTCTTCCGCTGACCGGATTTAGAGCCTCTGAATCCGGCATTAACTGCCGTATCCTCAGCATTGTCGCCGTTAATGCGGCGCTTCTGCTTGGTTCGACGCGACCTGCCACCACTGTCCCTGGTGTCCAATTACCAGGGTTTTTGGTTATATTGTTGCTACGAGCAAGCCAGCTGTCTTCTCCCGCGCAAAAGCGGGTCATGAGTGTCGTGAGTGCTGCCATAGATTTCGGCTTTTCCTGTCCAAGGTGCCGGGCTAGCCACTCGTTCGGATATTGTGCTTGAAGGCTACTAGGGCCTCAGCGTCCGGACAGTCGACTATTTGATTTTTCTTTGTTAAGAACCGTGTCCAGAATTGCCTGGCCGATTCATCTGGCTGCTGAATTACGTGGCTTAGGTCATCGCGTCTGGGGGTCGCACATAAGTGCCCTGGAAATTGTCGAGGAATGCGGCTTCCAGGTCCTCCCAACAACTGATTGATCCTGTTGGCAAGCTGTTAAGCCAATGCCGAGCTGGTCCTTTAAGCTTGAGTGGGAGGTATTTGATGGCGTGGAAATCATCGCCGCGGGCCATATGGATATGAAGGAGATAATCCTCAATCCATACCGCAGGATCTGTTGTGCCATCATATGATTCGATGTTTACGGGTTTGAAACCCTCGGGGATTTGATGATCCATTATTTCGTCTGTGAAGTAGAGTGGGTGTGCGGCGCCTCTGTACTGGGCTATATCCTGACGTAGCTCCAGTGAACCTTGTCTAGTGTTCGGCCCTGCCGAATTTGTGGCCGGCGTGACGGATGCCGTCATGAGCCGTGGGGCGCCCACACGATCCGTAGATCGATCTTGTTTGTTTAGCCTTGTCCTCCAACATATCTCGTAAGTCCTGCGCATAGTCCCGTGCCTTGGTACGGGGTGCAGCTTGAGTGGAGGGCCGAGAGGCCTCTCTGTCGTGGCCACGAGGTGGCCGGTCGGCCGCATCAAGTGCTTCCTCCTCTAATGGGGTAGCAACCTGCGCTTTGGGTAGCTCTTGGAGGGGCGTTCGAGTTTATGCTCTTCGGCCGCAAGGACTTCAGTCCATCTGTCGACTAGCAAATCTTGATCAGCTCTAAGCTGTTGCTGTTTTTTCTTGAGGCTTCTTGCCGTGGCCATAAGCCTGCGTTGAAAACGCTCTTGCTCGACGGGATCCTCTGGCACGACGAATTCGTCGTCGTCGAGGCTTGCCTCGTCTTCGGAGGGAGGCATATAATTATCGTCCTCGACCTCTCTGTCTGCCGCTCTCTCATGAGGGCTGGTTTCTCCATCCTCCTGTGCTGAATCTTGCTGGAGGGGGTTTTCTTCGGCACTCTCCGGAGTATTATTATCTCCCGTGCTGGAATCACCGTATTTGTTGGGGATTTTGAGCGGCGCCGCTGACGCCGGCGCTTAGGCTGTTTCTTGGAGGGGTCATCCTCCGCTGTTCCATCGCCATCTCCCTCTTTTGGGTGTCCACCATGTATATGTATGACGAGGTGGCTTTCCAGGGCCTAGTAGGCGCTGGTTCTTCATCATCTCCTTCATCGGCGTCCATACCGTCGATGTCTTCGGAGTCGAAGTCGAGCATGTCGGTTAAGTCGTCGACAGTGGCTACAAAGTGGGTGGTGGGTGGGCTTTGAATTTCTTCATCGTCCGAATCCCAACCTTGCTGCCGCAGTCCGGCCAGGGCTCTCCTGATAAAGAGAGAGACTTCAGTGACTTCAGAATATCGCCAAAAGGCGAGTGCTGAAAGATGTCCGCGGCAGTGAACTCCATGATCGCGCCCAATCGGATTCGATTGGCAGGGGCGCGGAGGGTTCGGAGTCCGGAAGAGGAGTCCGGCTCCTTGGAGTCACGAGTCTCGCAGAGTACGGGGCTGGTGTTCGGCTCAATCGCCGTTGATCGCAGCCCCCGATGGCGTCCAACCGCCCATCCTCGATCGGCGCAGTTGGCTCCGAATTAAGGGTCGGA
>NC_053022.1:575520153-575535575 GCF_003073215.2 Triticum urartu | reverse complement strand
CAGGCCAGACATTTCATGATACATAATAAGGAGACTTTTTTCAATGAAAGACCTCGGTGAAGCTGCTTATATATTGGGCATCAAGATCTATAGAGATAGATCAAGATGCTTAATTGGACTTTCACAAAGCACATACCTTGACAAAAGTTTTGAAGAAGTTCAAAATGGATCAAGCAAAGAAAGGGTTCTTGCCTGTGTTACAAGGTGTGAAGTTGAAGACTCAATGCCCGACCACTAGAAGATAGAGAGAAGATGAAAGATGTTCCCTATGCTTCAGCCATAGGCTCTATCATGTATGCAATGCTGTGTACCAGACCTGATGTGTGCCTTGCTATAAGTTTAGCAGGGAGGTACCAAAGTAATCCAGGAGTGGATCACTGGACAGCGGTCAAGAACATCCTGAAATACCTGAAAAGGACTAAGGATATGTTTCTCGTTTATGGAGGTGACAAAGAGCTAGTCGTAAATGGTTACGTCGATGCAAGCTTTGACACTGATCCGGACGATTCTAAATCGCAAACCGGATACGTGTTTACATTGAACGGTGGAGCTGTCAGTTGGTGCAGTTCTAAACAAAGCGTCGTGGGGATCTACATGTGAAGCGGAGTACATAGCTGCTTCGGAAGCAACGATGAAGGAGTTCATATCCGATCTAGGTGTCATACCTAGTGCATCGGGTCCAATGAAAATCTTTTGTGACAATACTGGTGCAATTGCCTTGGCAAAGGAATCCAGATTTCACAAGAGAACCAAGCACATCAAGAGACGCTTCAATTCCATCCGGATCTAGTCAGGTGGGAGACATAGAGATTTGCAAGATACATACGGATCTGAATGTTGCAGACCCGTTGACTAAGCCTCTTCCACGAGCAAAACATGATCAACACCAAGGCTCCATGGGTGTTAGAATCATTACTGTGTAATCTAGATTATTGACTCTAGTGCAAGTGGGAGACTGAAGGAAATATGCCCTAGAGGCAATAATAAAGTTATTATTTATTTCCTTATATCATGATAAATGTTTATTATTCATGCTAGAATTGTATTAACCGGAAACATAATACATGTGTGAATACATAGACAAACAGAATGTCACTAGTATGCCTCTACTTGACTAGCTCGTTGATCAAAGATGGTTATGTTTCCTAACCATAGACATGAGTTGTCATTTGATTAAACGGGATCACATCATTAGGAGAATGATGTGATTGACTTGACCCATTCCGTTAGCTTAGCACTTGATCGATTTAGTTTGTTGCTATTGCTTTCTTCATGACTTATACATGTTCCTATGACTATGAGATTATGCAACTCCCGTTTACCGGAGGAACACTTTGTGTGCACCAAACGTCACAACGTAACTGGGTGATTATAAAGGTGCTCTACAGGTGTCTCCAAAGTTACTTGTTGGGTTGGCGTATTTTGAGATTAGGATTTGTCACTCCGATTGTCGGAGAGGTATCTCTGGGCCCTCTCGGTAATGCACATCACTAAGCCTTGCAAGCATTGCAACTAATGAGTTAGTTGGGATGATGTATTACGGAACGAGTAAAGAGACTTGCCGGTAACGAGATTGAACTAGGTATTGAGATACCGACGATCGAATCTCGGGCAAGTAACATACCGATGACAAAGGGAACAACGTATGTTGTTATGCGGTCTGACCGATAAAGATCTTCGTAGAATATGTAGGAGCCAATATGGGCATCCAGGTCCCGCTATTGGTTATTGACCAGAGAGGTGTCTCGGTCATGTCTACATAGTTCTCGAACCCGTAGGGTCCCGCACGCTTAATGTTCGTTGACGATATAGTACTATATGAGTTATGTATGTTGGTGACCGAATGTTGTTCGGAGTCCGGGATGAGATCACATGGACATGACGAAGAACTCCGGAATGGTCCGCAAATAAAGTTTGATATACGGGATAATAGTGTTTGGTCATCGGAAGGGTTCCAGAATTCACCGGAAGGGGTTCCGGATGTTTCCCGAAATGTTTTGGGTACGAGAACACTTTATTTGGGCCAAAGGGGAAAGCCCACAAGGTTTTTGGAAAGCGCAAAAGGAAGTTCTGCGGAGTCCAGGGGCTAGACGCCAGGGTCCCTGGCGTCTGGGTCCAGACGCCGGGAACCCTGGCGTCTGGCCCTGGAGTCCGAGAAGGACTCTTGCCTTTCAGGTGAAACTGACTTTGTGGAGGCTTTTACTCCAAGTTTCGACCCCAAGGCTCAACATATAAATAGAGGGGTAGGTCTAGCACCCAAGACACATCAAGAAACACCAAGCTGTGTGCCGGCAACCCCGTCCCCTCTAGTTTATCCTCCGTCATAGATTTCGTAGTGCTTAGGCGAAGCCCGGCGGAGATTGTTCTTCCCCAACAGCGTCACCACGCCGTCGTGCTGCCAGAACTCATCTACTACTTCGCCCCTCTTGCTGGATCGAGAAGGCGAGGACGTCACCGAGCCGAACGTGTGCAGAACTCGGAGGTGCCGTGCTTTCGGTACTTGGATCGGTTGGATCGTGAAGACGTACAACTACATCAACCGCGTTGATATAACGCTTCCGCGAACAGTCTACGAGGGTACGTAGACAACACTCTCCCCTCTCGTTGCTATGCATCACCATGATCCTGCGTGTGTGTAGGATTTTTTTTTGAAATTACTACGTTCCCCAACAGCAAGTACAGTAAAACCATCGCCGGCCATTATTACTTGTTGCTCAAATGGATGTATCTAGCACTATTAAGTTCTAAATACATCCAATTGATCAGCAATTAATTCGATACAGAGGGAGTACATGACAATAGGTACTTACATGAGCAATCCAAAACTTCATAACCATTGTGTTAATTCTACATTTATCTAAGATGAAATATAGATATTATAATTTCAAGCAAAGGGAGGATAAAGAAGCAAACATTTATAGTGATGCTACATAATCAAACAGCAATGAGTGTAAGTATGCTGACAAAGGGCAAGAGGTACTGACAAGAGCAATGTAGAGCCCAGTATTGTTGTCAGATCCTATGATCCTTTGAGCAAGGAGATTCATCTGAAATTAGTTTTCATACAAGAGAGAAGGTAAGGCACATGCATCAATTTAGCAGTTCAAATTTTGAATTGATATCATAGACAGTACCTGACACTGGGCTCTCAGCAGTTGAAAGAGCAATCATGCCCTTACATCATGTTTTGATGTTGATGACAATATACATGTAGGGTACTAACAATGGTTGTCAAGTAAGTTTCAGGCGTTAGTCCCCAGTTCATCGAAGTGTGTGGATCAAGAGCATACAAAGTGATTTTACTCAAGGATGAAGCATAAAAATTGATTTCATATTTGTTTTCTTGAGTATAGGATCCCGCACTATTAAGAGGGGATCGATAGGGTTAGTTAAAAGCTTGCTCTTGTCACAAACCTCCTTGCCATATATGCACATGATAAAACCTTCTGTTTTCTGCCTCTTGGCTGCCGGATGTCCAGGCTTCAAGCCGGATGTCCGGGCCTCACGCCGGATATCCGGCCTACCTGCCGGATATCTGGGCCTAGCCATCCGAGAGCACTTTTGTGCTGTGCTGCACGACGGATGTCCGGGTTATACCCCAGATGTCCGGGCCTTCCTGATTTGCCGGATGTCCGGGCCCCATCTCAGATGTCCGGCCTCTACTACCCGTGTACTGCTGAGTTTCTGTAACCTTCTAAGTGATCGCGCCGGATGTCCAGCCATCTGCCGGATATCCGGGCTCTCCTGATATGCCGGATGTCCGGGCTTGGCCCCCGGATGTCCGGCCCCTCTGTTTTCTGTTCTATTCTGTTTCTATTTCTCGTACATTGCCAGGCCAGATGTCCGGCCCCTTGCCCGGATATTCGGCCAGCTCATTCACTTACACTACAACGGCCATATTTGTGCTCACACTATATATAGCCCTCCTCCCACACGGGATGGGTTGACCACTCACTTTGAACAAACCCTAGAACACATTGCACTCTCGCTCACTCCTCCACGCCAAATCTTAGATCCCCAAGGGATTTGAGAGCATTTGAGAGAAGTTGTCTGATCAAGTGATAGATCCACTCCTTCTCCTTCTTTGCACCAAAGGAATTCGTGATTTGAGCAAGTCTTGAGCTTTTCCCCATCATTCTTGTTACTCTTGGAGGTTGGAGACTCCTAGGCAGTAGGAGTCTTTCGGAGAGGAATTGACCTTTTTGATTACCCCCGGAAAAGTTTGTGAGGGTTTGGAGACCACCCCAAGGTCTACCACTAGTGGTTGAGAAATGCCTTCGTGGTGTTGTCTCAAAGGGAGAATAGGGTGAGCCTTCGTGGTGTTGGTGCGCCTTCGTGGTAACATTCACCTCTCTAACGGTCACGTAGCTTCCCTCCAAGGAAGTGAACATCGACATACATCCTCGTCTCCCGGAGTTGTGGTTATTCCTAACCCTAACTCTCTACTTGTGGTTACTTGTCTCTTAGCACTTACTTATATCATATTGTGCTTGCTTACTTACATACTTGTGTTACTTGCTTAGCACTTAGTACTACACTTGCAATTGTTAGGCTCACCTTCATATTCCGCATTATTGCCTAAAATTGCTAAGTAATAATTAAAATTTGTAATTGTACCTATTCACCCCCCCTCTAGGTCCATCTCGATCCTTCCAATTGGTATCAGAGCCTCATGCTCTATTCTTGTGGCTTAACCGCCCTAGAGCGAGATGAACCTCGATGGGACTCCCCTTGTTACAGATCCAAAGGATAAAGGTGAGGCTTGTTCAGAAGTCAAGTCCTTTACTTCTGAGGATCTGGAATGGGCCATTGCTAAGCAAAATAGGAGCATGATGCTTCTCTTGAGGCCTTGGTCCAAATGAGACTAGCCACGTTGTCCATGGTGCTTGCACCACTTTCTGGTGGTGTGGCTTCGAGGCCAACTGTGCCTACTCCGTCACTTGGTCAAAAACCTCCTAACAATGATCACTCCAGTGTTCCTTGGCTTTATGCAAGACCCCAAGTTGAGAAACCAAAATATAACCCTCAAGGGAAACCTCCTTTACTTGATGCCACTTCCGATTTTGCCTTGTGGAGAGTTGCTATGCAGGATCATCTTCGATGTGGAAACGATGAGATGCTGGAGATCTTGGAGTATGGTTATCATGTGGTTGATCCAAAGATCCTACACCAAGAGAAATTTATGACAAGAATCTCAATGACACTGCAACCATGTGTATAAGGAGAGGTATGGTTGAAAAGCAAAGGAGACCTTTCATACACATCACAAGTGCAAAGGAACTATGGGAAAGTATTATGAGATCGAAGACCGGTACCTCCACCCTCTGGAGTGCTCAATATGAAATTGCCAAGGGGCAATTGCAAAACTTTTGTATGGATAAAGGTGAAACTCCCAATCAACTCCTTGAGCGTCTCATGACTCTCACTGCTGACATTGAGTCGTGTGAGTGTGACAAGACACAAGATGGATTCAACATGACTAAGCGATTTCTTGTGGACAAGTTGCTTCATGCTCTTGCCCCATATCACCACCAAATGGTGTGGGACATAAGACAACACCATGCCTTCAAGGAAATGACTACAGATGACATCATATCCACCTTCCAACTATTTGAAGAGTCAAAGGCAAATTCCACAAAACATCTTGCCACGCATGGTACTCCAACATCAAAGATCAATCTTGCATTGAAGGCCAAGCATGTATGTGAAGATGAGCAAAGTGAAGAAGAAGAAGAACAAGGTGATGATGATGAAGATGGTGATGAGGTTGAATCCGATGAGGGCCCTTCATATGAAGACATGGCTCTCTTTGTCAAGAAGTTTAGCCCGGGAAAATTCAAGGGAAGATTTGAAAAGAAGAAAGTAAGAAAATGCTACAACTGTGAAGAAACCAACCACTTCTCCAACGAGTGCCCTTATGAGAAGAGGGAGGATAAACCAAGGTTTCCCAAGACCTTTCCCAAGAAGAAATTGCTGAATCCTTTGAACTCCAAGCTCAAGAAGAGAGATGGGAAAGCAATGGTTGCTGAAGAAGAATCCGATCCAGATGATGTTAGTGGTGTTGCCGGAGTTGCTCAAGATTCTCAAAACACATTGAGGCTAGTCAACAAGGGTGGTGATGTTGTCACTCACAACTACATGAAGGACTACAAGGGCAACGCTCACAAGTGCCTCATGGCAAAGGCCGTGGTAGAAGATGGAGAGGACCAACACTCTCCTAACAAGGTCAAGGTAACCCCACGATCAAACCCTCCTCTTCTCACTCCTTCTACTCCTAGTGATGAGTATCTTGATGCGGAGGATAGTTATGAGGATGGTGATATAGATGACCCTATGCTTGCTAAACTAAATAAGTTCATGTGCTCCCTTAAAGGAAAGAAGCTCACTATGTTTCGTATGCTTATGGAGATGGTGAGTAAGCATACCATCTCCATTAAGGAACTCGAAACCCTCGTCACCGAGGAAAAGGAAAAATATGAAATCCTTGAGCGGAAAGTCCAATATGAGGAAGCACGAAATGATGTACTGTGCTTAAAAATTGGTGCGAACGTTGATGTTCATACTAAAGATCTTGCCTCCTTGAAAAAGGCTATTGACTCTTGCGAAGAGTTGATGAATGATAAAAGTAAGCTTGTGAAGTCTCATGATTCTCTCTCTAAGGATTGTGAGCTCCTATCTGTGTCCCTAAATACTAAGGAAGAAGAGCTCACCCTTCTTACAAAGAGTTTTGAGACACTCAAGCTTACTTATCTTGAAACTCTAGCCAAGGCTTACTCTTCTCCTATTATCAATGTTGATGCTTGTACTACTAACTCTAGTAGTGATCTAGCATCTATTCTTGAGGAAAATCGCTTTCTCAAGGCTCAAATGAGAAAGGGCTCATGAACGTGTGCTCAAGGGCAAAAGAACCTTAATGAGGTATTGAGCCAACACAATGAGGTGTTCGCCAAAGAGGGACTCGGGTTTGACCCTAGCACAAGAAAGAAGAAGACATCCTCTCAAAAGTGCACCACCCCTCTAAAAGAAACCTTTGTATGACAAGGGCACAAGGAGAAAGGTAAGGTTGTTAGTGGGAAGGCCACGAGGGGCATGCCCACTCTCAACAAGCCAAAAGAGTTCATGCCTCCATCCTATGTACTTCGTAAGACTAAGGATGGAGAAGTTTATGCAAAGTTTGTTGGTCCTCGAAATGCATTCCGGTTTTATGCTATTTGGGTCCCTAAGACCCTTGTGACTAACTTGAGAGGTCCCATTGCAAAATGGGTGCCTCTAACCAAGTCATAATTGTGTGTAGGTTGCTTTCTCCGGTGGAGTAAAATGGGTGATTGATAGTGGATGTACCAATCATATGACCGGAGATAGCAAGTTGCTCTACAATTTCATTTATGAGCATTATGTTTGGTGGAGGATCAAAAGGACAGGTACTCGGGTTGGGCAAGGTGGCTATCACAAATGACATGTCGCTTGCAAATGTCATGCTTGTCCAATCCCTTAAAGACCATTTGCTTTCTGTTCGCCAATTGGCTTCTGTTGGTTATGATACACTCTTTGGACTAACGGATGTGAAAGTCTTTAAGAGAGATACTCTCAAAGTGGCATTTGTTGGAGAGTTGGATGGGAACCTTTACACGGTTGATTTCTCGAAAGAGAGCACATTCCATGCAACTTGTCTAATGGCCAAGGCCGACAAGGGGTGGCTATGGCCTCGCCGGCTAGCCCATGTCGGCATGAGAAATCTTCAAGATCTCTTAAAGGGTAATCACATCCTTGGACTAACAAATGTCTCTTTTGAGAAAGATCATGTGTGTAGTGCATGCATAGCCGGGAAGAAACATCAATGAAAGAACCCACCCAAGAATATTATGTCTACCTCAAGGCCTTTGGAGCTCCTTCATGTGGATATTTTTGGGCCTCCTTCATGGGATAGTCTTGGTGGGAAAAAGTATGGACTTGTTATTGTTGATGATTAATCAAGATATACATGGGTTTTCTTCCTCCAGTCCAAGGACGAGACGAAGATCACCTTCATTGATTTTGCCAAGCAAGCACAACGCAAGTTTGACAAAGAAATCTTGGCAATAAGAAGTGATAATGGCTCCAAGTTCAAGAACTACACCTTGGGAGAATTTCTTAGTGATGAAGGGATTGAGCATCAATATTCAGCTCCATACACTCCCCAACAAAACGGTGTAGCAGAGAGGAAGAATCGCACACTTGTGGAGATGGCAAGGTCCATGTTGGATGAATACAAGTCGCCACATAGTTTTTGGGCCGAGGCTATCAACACTGCATACCATGCATCAAACCGCCAAATGTAAAGCACTTTCGGGTATTTGGGTGCAAGTGTTTCATTCTCAACAAAAGAGAACGGTTAGGAAAATTTCAATCCAAAACCATTGAGGGCATATTTGTTGGCTATGGATCAAATTCTCACGCCTATAGAATCTACAACAAATCCAATGGATGTGTTGTAGAAACTTGTGACGTGGTGTTTAATGAATTTAATGGCTCCCATGGGGAGCAAGTTGATCTAAGTGATGTAGGTGAAGAAGATTCTTCTCAAGATATATTGACCATGGGTGTTGGTGCACTTCTTCCAATGGAACAAGAACCTCATGATGATGATGATGAAGAAGATGGAAGCTTCACGCATCATCAAACTACTTCAACACCCATACCACCTCAAGCTCCTATTGTTCAACAAATACCCATAGACCAAGTACAAGATGATGATCAAGTTCCTCTTCATGATAAACATCAAGAACAAGACCATCACCAAGGGCAAGAACAAGAAAGTGCAATCATTGACAATGAACCTCAACAAATGGAAGATGAAGACATGGACGGGAAAGGTGCGTTAGGTGGGGCTAAGATATGTCCCTTCGTTTATCCTTCTTTGCTGATTATCGCAACCCATCTAGCATCGGAAGTGCGAAAACTCCCTAGAATTATCTCTATTTACTTTATTAGAATTTCAAGAGACACGGATGCGAGCCAAGCTACCAAGGCAAAGCTCCGTGTGACATGATTTTGACAATTAGACCTATGTTTTGATCATACCCTCTTATGCTCGCAACTTAGTTCTTCTCCGCCGTTAGGGACCTGCCTCACATCGTAGCGGAATCGCAACTGATGCCGCATGGACTAGTGCTTTTTCGAGCCCAGTAGTTGTCATGTGCAGGTAGGTCTGAACCATATAAACTATTATTACTATTATCCAAGCCATCCGTTTTTACATTATGTGCTACGCTAAGTAGATTGTAGGAGTTGCCGGTCGTGGTGGATGTTTGAAAAATATTGCTCCCTACCCAGCATATCGGAAAAGGTTAGCGAAGTCCCATCCTCCGTAAACCCAGACGATGACAAGATCCTTGTATTTGCGTATTGGTTAAACGTTGCGTGTGCTTTGCGATTCTGTTAAGTCTTCGTGTTAAGGTAACACACTTTTCAGAGGATACCTAAGAAGCAGTTCACATTAATTATCAATGTCAGAGACACACCATCTGGCTCCCGTTGCCTACTTTGCATAAGAGTTTGGAGAATAGTGTCTGAACCGCAACCAAGGTGTCAAATTAGGTACACTTGAGGTACCTTACCGGGCTACCCAAACCGTCATTGGACCAAATAGATTGTGGCGATTTTAAAGAACACCCCAACACGATGGAAGTAAATGGACGTGTTAAATCTAATCCCGTAACACAAGGCCTGGCAGCACGCATGTTAAGGCTGGCACCGAAAAGTGTCGTTCGGGGATGTGTCGCCAGATCAGACAGTCAACAAAAAATGTTCCCACCCGGGTGTACCACCAACACTCCACTTCGTTATGGAGTTGATAGTGCGACTCTGCGTTAGCACCCGCTTACGACGTGGATTGGATGGGCATCTAACTCTACTAGATAAGGATCTGACGGTACAAGCTCGGGTAAGATCATCACACACACACACTACAGCGACACACAGACTTTACCCTGTTCCGGCCTCCCACAATAACTCGGGTCCTACCTGCTGCTTAGAGCTCGTAGCTCGTCGCTACTGTGCACCCTCCCTTGCCCGAAGAGATGGCGTCGTTCAGTAGAACCGCGCTAATGCGCAGGGAAGAGTGCCGTAACTCTCCGGACCTGAGGGAATTGACTGTGTAGGATTGCTGTTACGCATGGCCACCTGGAAGATTCTAGCACCTATCCGCGTGGCTCGAGTACGGTACCAAGGGGCGAGCCAACCTCATCTTGTCGGCGGAAAGCTTACATACGTACTCGGTATCATCCGGACCCGCTCCAATGGAGGTCGGCTCTCTCTCTCGGGTATAATAGTGCCCGCGAAAACCTCCTGGCAAAAAGTGTCAACCATAAAGTGCATCGTACTGTCCAGTGTCCTTCCGTTGCTCCCCCCATAGGAAGGAAGGTTGGAACGTTGGAAGACAGATCACATGGGCTCCCGCATCTAGTAGTGGAAATTAGGCCCCGAGAGAGATCTCATACCCTAGGCACCTACTCCTCGTTAGAAACAGTGGCGGTGTTGGTATAAATGAACTTTGGTGGATTTGATGGAGCGAGGGATCGTGCCCCGAGTATCCGGGCCCTTTGCAACTCATCCTACTGCCAAAGTGTGAGCGTTAGGTCTGTCGCCTAAGCAAGACTATAATACATACGATAGTTCTAGCATACGTAGTGAAAGCAAAATCATATCATGCTTTTGGCGAAGAGGAAGAAGGGAAACGCTCAACACCACTTAGAGGCTTTCCACCAAGCCAATTAAGGCAATTGCTCCAATCAAGGTATAAGAAAGGTAGTCCGTCCATCTTCTTCCTCTACAACACTTATATACATTCATATGTGGAGAGCTGTTGCATAGTAAGCAATGTCAAGTTTGTACCAGAACCCAGGTGAGTGGCTGCGCAGGACTTATCCTCGCAGTGTGAGCTCCGATATACTCATATCCCGTGACGGAGATGTGAATGCGAGTGATAGTGCGACCTGATATCGTTCGAGGCGTGCAACCTCCTCCTCTCCGCGTTTGGCCCTCAAGGAGCCACCTAGGAGTGGCCCAGGCAACAACTACAACCTCTTGAACACCCTTTCAGGGGCGCCTTCACCATGGTAATGTTGTCCTGTTAAATTGGCGCTCTATGCCCTTGGTGGTCTGGTTACCCTAGGGGGGTGCGCCCCAGCCCACTATGGGCTGGGTTCCCTCCCCCTTCAGCCCATGGGCCCCCCGGGATAGGTGGCCCCACCCGGTGGACCCCCAGGACCCTTCCGGTGGTCCCGGTACAATACCGGTGACCCCGAAACTTGTCCCGATGGCCGAAACAGCACTTCCTATATATAATTCTTTACCTCCGGACCATTCCGGAACTCCTCGTGACGTCCGGGATCTCATCCGGGACTCCGAACAACATTCGGGTTACTGCATATACATATCTTCACAACCCTAGCGTCACCGAACCTTAAGTGTGTAGACCCTACGGGTTCGGGAGACAAGCAGACATGACCGAGACGACTCTCCGGTCAATAACCAACAGCGGGATCTGGATACCCATGTTGGCTCCCACATGCTCCACGATGATCTCATCGGATGAACCACGATGTCGAGGATTCAATCAACCCCGTATGCAATTCCCTTTGTCAATCGATATGTTACTTGCCCGAGATTCGATCGTCGGTATCCCAATACCTCGTTCAATCTCGTTACCGGCAAGTCACTTTACTCGTACCGTAATGCATGATCCCGTGACCAGACACTTGGTCACTTTGAGCTCATTATGATGATGCATTACCGAGTGGGCCAGTGATACCTCTCCGTCATACGGAGTGACAAATCCTAGTCTTGATCCATGTCAACCCAACAGACACTTTCGGAGATACCCGTAGTCTACCTTTATAGTCACCCAGTTACGTTGTGACGTTTGGTGTACCCAAAGCACTCCTACGGTATCCGGGAGTTACACGATCTCATGGTCTAAGGAAAAGATACTTGACATTGGAAAAACTCTAGCAAACGAACTATACGATCTTGTGCTATGTTTAGGATTGGGTCTTGTCCATCACATCATTCTCCTAATGATGTGATCTCGTTATCAATGACATCCAATGTCCATAGTCAGGAAACCATGACTATCTGTTGATCAACGAGCTAGTCAACTAGAGGCTTACTAGGGACATGTTGGTGTCTGTTATTCACACATGTATTACGATTTCCGGATAACACAATTATAGCATGAATAAAGACAATTATCATGAATAAGGAAATATAATAATAATGCTTTTATTATTGCCTCTAGGGCATATTTCCAACAGTCTCCCACTTGCACTAGAGTCAATAATCTAGTTACATTGTGATGAATCGAACACCCATGGAATTCTGGTGTTGATCATGTTTTGCTCTAGGGAGAGGTTTAGTCAACGGATCTGCTACATTCAGGTCCGTATGTACTTTACAAATCTCTATGTCTCCATCTTGAACATTTTCACGAATGGAGTTGAAGCGACGCTTGATGTGCCTTGTCTTCTTGTGAAACCTGGGCTCCTTGGCAAGTGCAATAGCTCCAGTGTTGTCACAGAAAAGTTTGATTGGCCCCGACGCATTGGGTATGACTCCTAGGTCGGTGATGAACTCCTTCACCCATATTGCTTCATGTGCTGCCTCCGAGGCTGCCATGTACTCCGCTTCACATGTAGATCCCGCCACGACGCTTTGCTTGCAACTGCACCAGCTTACTGCCCCACCATTCAAAATATACACGTATCCGGTTTGTGACTTAGAGTCATCCAGATCTGTGTCGAAGCTAGCGTCGACGTAACCCTTTACGACGAGCTCTTCGTCACCTCCATAAACGAGAAACATTTCCTTAGTCCTTTTCAGGTACTTCAGGATATTCTTGACCGCTGTCCAGTGTTCCTTGCCGGGATTACTTTGGTACCTTCCTACCAAACTTACGGCAAGGTTTACATCAGGTCTGGTACACAGCATGGCATACATAATAGAACCTATGGCTGATGCATAGGGGATGACGCTCATCTCTTCTATATCTTCTGCCGTGGTCGGACATTGAGCTGAGCTCAATTTCATACCTTGTAACACAGGCAAGAACCCCTTCTTAGATTGATCCATATTGAACTTCTTCAATATCTTATCAAGGTATGTGCTTTGTGAAAGACCTATGAGGCGTCTCGATCTATCCCTATAGATCTTGATGCCTAATATATAAGCAGCTTCTCCAAGGTCCTTCATTGAAAAACTCTTATTCAAGTAGGCCTTGATGCTGTCCAAGAGTTCTATATCATTTCCCATCAATAGTATGTCATCCACATATAATATGAGAAATGCTACAGAGCTCCCACTCACTTTCTTGTAAACGCAGGCTTCTCCATAAGTCTGCGTAAACCCAAACGCTTTGATCATCTCATCAAAGCGAATGTTCCAACTCCGAGATGCTTGCACCAGCCCATAAATCGAGCGTTGGAGCTTGCACACCTTGTCAGCATTCTTAGGATCGACAAAACCTTTCGGCTGCATCATATACAATTCTTCCTTAAGGAAACCATTAAGGAATGCCGTTTTGACGTCCATTTGCCATATCTCATAATCATAGAATGCGGCAATGAAGGAAATATGCCCTAGAGGCAATAATAAAGTTATTATTTATTTCCTTATATCATGATAAATGTTTATTATTCATGCTAGAATTGTATTAACCGGAAACATAATACATGTGTGAATACATAGACAAACAAAGTGTCACTAGTATGCCTCTACTTGACTAGCTCGTTAATCAAAGATGGTTATGTTTCCTAACCATAGACAAAGAGTTGTTATTTGATTAACGAGGTCACATCATTAGTTGAATGATCTGATTGACATGACCCATTCCATTAGCTTAGCACCCGATCGTTTAGTATGTTGCTATTGCTTTCTTCATGACTTATACATGTTCCTATGACTATGAGATTATGCAACTCCCGTTTGCCGGAGGAACACTTTGGGTGCTACCAAACGTCACAACGTAACTGGGTGATTATAAAGGAGCATTACAGGTGTCTCCAAAGGTAGATGTTGGGTTGGCGTATTTCGAGATTAGGATTTGTCACTCCGATTGTCGGAGAGGTATCTCTGGGCCCTCTCGGTAATACACATCACATAAGCCTTGCAAGCATTACAACTAAATATGTTAGTTGTGAGAATGATGTATTACGGAACGAGTAAAGAGACTTGCCGGTAACGAGATTGAACTAGGTATTGGATACCGACGATCGAATCTCGGGCAAGTAACATACCGATGACAAAGGGAACAACGTATGTTGTTATGCGGTCTGACCGATAAAGATCTTCGTAGAATATGTAGGAGCCAATATGGGCATCCAGGTCCCGCTATTGGTTATTGACCGGAGACGTGTCTCGGTCATGTCTACATTGTTCTCGAACCCGTAGGGTCCGCACGCTTAAGGTTACGATGACAGTTATATTATGAGTTTATGCATTTTGATGTACCGAGGTTGTTCGGAGTCCCGGATGTGATCACGGACATGACGAGGAGTCTCGAAATGGTCGAGACGTAAAGATTGATATATTGGAAGCCTATGTTTGGACATCGGAAGTGTTCCGGGTGAAATCGGGATTTTACCGGGTTACCGGGAGGTTGCCGGAACCCCCCGGGAGCCATATGGGCCTTCATGGGCCTTAGTGGAAAGGAGAAAGGGGCAGCCCAAGGTGGCTGCGCCACTTCCCCCTCCCCTAGTCCTATTAGGACTAGGAGAAGGTGGCCGGCCCCCCTCTCCCCCCCTGGGGAATCCTAGTTGGAATAGGATTGGGGGGGAGTCCTACTCCCGAAGGAGTAGGACTCCTCCTGCGCCCTCCTCCTGGCCGGCCGCCCCCCCCTCTATCCTTTATATACTGAGGCAGAGGCACCCCAGAAACACACAAGTTGATCCACGATCTATTCCTTAGCCGTGTGCGGTGCCCCCAGCCACCATATTCCTCGATAATACTGTAGCGGAGTTTAGGCGAAGCCCTGCTGCTGTAGTGCATCAAGATCGTCACCACGCCGTCGTGCTGATGGAACTCTTCCCCGACACTTTGCTGGATCGGAGTCCGGGGATCGTCATCGAGCTGAACGTGTGCTCGAACTCGGAGGTGCCGTAGTTTCGGTACTTGATCGGTTGGATCGTGAAGACGTACGACTACTTCCTCTACGTTGCGTCAACGCTTCCGCAGTCGGTCTGCGTGGGTACGTAGACAACACTCTCCCCTCTCGTTGCTATGCATCACATGATCTTGCGTGTGCGTAGGAAAAAATTACTACGTTCCCCATCAGTGGCATCCGAGCCTAGGTTTTAAATGTTGATGTTATATGCACGAGTAGAACACAAGTGAGTTGTGGGCGATATAAGTCATACTACTTACCAGCATGTCATACTTTGGTTCGGCGG
>NC_053022.1:575494958-575519153 GCF_003073215.2 Triticum urartu | reverse complement strand
TTATGGCCTACTCTCTTCAAGGATGCCCGTAAGTTTGTCTTATCTTGTGATGAATGTCAAAGAATTGGTAATATTAGTAGACGTCAAGAAATGCCTATGAATTATTCACTTGTTATTGAACCATTTGATGTTTGGGGCTTTGACTATATGGGACCTTTTCCTTCCTCTAATGGTTATACACATATTTTAGTTGCTGTTGATTATTACTAAGTGGGTAGAAGCTATTCCAACTAGTAGTGCTGATCATAACACTTCTATTAAAATGCCTTAAAGTTATTTTTTCAAGGTTTGGAGTCCCTAGATATTTAATATCTGATGGTGGATCACATTTTATTCATGGTGCTTTCTGTAAAATTCTTGCTAAATATGATGTTAATCATAGAATTGCATCTCCTTATCACGCTCAGTCTAGTGGTCAAGTAGAATTGAGTAATAGAGAACTCAAATTATTTTTGCAAAAGACTGTCAATAGGTCTAGAAAGAATTGGTCCAAGAAACTAGATGATGCATTGGGCCTATAGGACTGCATATAAAAATCCTATGGGTATGTCTTCGTACAAAATGGTCTATGGAAAAGCATGTCACTTACCTCTTGAACTAGAACACAAGGCTTATTCGTCTATTAAAGAACTTAATTATGATTTTAAACTTGCCGGTGAGAAGAGGTTATTTGATATTAGCTCACTTGATGAATGGAGAACCCAAGCCTACGAAAATGCCAAGTTGTTTAAAGAAAAAGTTAAAAGGTGGCATGATAGAAGAATACAAAAGCGTGAGTTTAATGTAGGTGATTTTGTATTGCTATACAACTCTCGTTTAAGATTTTTTGCAGGAAAACTTCTCTTTAAATGGGAAGGTCCTTATGTTATCGAGGAGGTCTACCGTTCCGGTGCCATAAAAATCAACAACTTCGAAGGCACAAATCCGAAGGTGGTGAACGGTCAAAGAATCAAACACTATATCTCAGGTAATCCTATAAATGTTGAAACCAATGTTATTGAAACCGTAACCCCGGAGGAATACATAAGGGACACTTTCCGGAACGTTTTAGACTCTGAAAAGGAATAGGTATGTGGTACGGTAAGTAAACCGACTCCAAAACAGTTTTTAAGGCAATATTTCTCCGTTTTGGAATATTTAGAAAAATAGAAAAATAAGCAGCAGTCCGGAAAGGATACGAGGGCTCCACGAGGGTGGAGGGCGCGCCCTACCCCCTAGGCGCGCCCCCTACCTCGTGGGCACCTCGTGTGCTCTCCGGACTCCTTTCTTACAGGACACGTATTTTGGTCGGTAAAAATTCATTATATAACCTCCCGGGGGTTTTGACTCCCGTATCACGCAAAAATCTCCTGTCTTTGTTTCGAGCTGTTTTCTGTCAGGGTTTTCAAGGCCAGGCACTATGTCGTCTCCCTCCTCCTCCAACCATGAGGGCAATGATGCTTGGCTAATGAAGATAGAGCTGAAGAGAGAAGAACCTATGGAGATCAACAAGGATGAAGGGATCAAGAAGGCCATGGAGGACCAAGTTCCAGCAACAGAAGACACCCTTCAACTGGATCACAATCTTCTTACCCCAACAGAAATCGAAGCTTTCAAGATGATTGAGTTGGCTCGTATACAAAATAAGTATCTCACACGTGAAAATATTTTGTTGAAGGAGCATATCATCGCACTCAAGGGCATATCCGCAAGCTAGAAGACCTCCTACGCTCGATGTGCGACTATCCATCATCAACAACTCCACCTTCTTCTCCAACAAAGAAGAATTGAGTATCTGGTATGGGCACTCCACTTGGCAACTGTCAAGCTTGGGGGAGTGCCCCGGTATCGTATCACCATCACTTTTATCTTTACCATCTTTCGTAGTTCGATCCTTTTGGTAATATCTTGATCTAGTAGAATAAAAGTACTTAGTATGATCTAGTTGTGAGTTTTTCTTTATTACCCCTCTATGTAATCGAGTCCGTGAGCTATATAATAAAGATTAGTGTTGAGTCAAGGGCTTGATTATTTTGCCATGATCCTACGTGAATAAAAGAAAAGAGAAAGAAATAAAAAAGAAACAAAAAGATCATGCGACTCTTATGGAGAGTAATGAGCTCACATAGAATGAGTATGATGAATAAAAGTTATTGAGGGTTGACAAACATAGTTTTGGTCATCGTTGCAATTAATAGGAAGTAATAAAGAAAGAGAGGTCTTCACATATAAATATACTATCTTGGACATCTTTTACGATTGTGAGCACTCATTAAAATATGACATGCTAAAGAGTTGACATTGGACAACGAAGACAACATAATGGGTTATGTTTTCTTACATCTGAGATAAATTATATTGTCTTGGATCCTCCAACATGTTGAGCTTGCCTTTCTCCCTCATGCTAGCCAAATTCATTGCACCAAGTAGAGATACTACTTGTGCTTCCAAATACCCTTAAACCAGTTTTGCCATGAGAGTCCACCATACCTACCTATGGATTGAGTAAGATCCGTCAAGTAAGTTGTCATCGGTGCAAGCAATAAAAAATGCTCTCTAAATATGTATGATTGATTGGTGTGGAAGAAATAAGCTTTATACAATTGTGTGATATGGAAGTAATAAAAGCGACAAACTGCATAATAAAGGTCCATATCACAAGTGGCAATATAAAGTGACGTTCTTTCACATTAGGATTTTGTGCATCCAAGCATAAAAGCGCATGACAACCTCTGCTTCCCTCTACGAAGGGCCTATCTTTTACTTTTATCTCCTATACTGCAAAAGAGTCAAGGTGATCTTCACCCTTACTTTTTACATTTTATCCTTTGGCAAGCACAATATGTTGGAAAGATCCTGGTATATATGGCTAATTGGATGTGGGTTTTCATGAACTATTACTGTTGACATTACCCTTGAGGTAAAACGTTGGGAGGAAAAACTATAAGCCCCTATCTTTCTCTGTGTCCGATTAAAACTCCATACCCATAAGTATTGCATGAGTGTCAGCAATTGTGAAAGACTATATGATAGTTGAGTATGTGGACTTGCTGAAAATCTCTTATACATTGAATCTTTCCTATGTTATGATAAATTGCAATTGCTTCAATGACTGAGATTATAGTTTGTTAGTTTTCAGTGAAGTTTACGATTCATACTTGATATTGTGATTGAATTATTACTCTTGCATAAGATATGATATGACAAGAATTATATAAGTTGCTGCTCTAAGAATGATCATGATGCCCTCATGTCCATATTTTATTTTTATCGACACCTTCATCTCTAAACATGCGGACATATTTTTCGACTTCGGCTTTTCGCTTGAGGACAAGCGAGGTCTAAGCTTGGGGGAGTTGATACGTCCATTTTGCATCATGCTTTTATATCAATATTTATTGCATTATGGGCTGTTATTACACATTATGTCAATAATACTTATGCCTATTCTATCTTATTTTACTAGGTTTACATAAAGAGAAAGAATGCCGGCAGCTGGGATTCTCGCGGGAAAAGGAGCAAATATTAGAGACCTATTCTGCACAACTCCAAAAGTCCTAAAACTTCACGGATGATGTTTTCCAAATATATAAAAAACATTAAGCGCAAGAACTTCACCAGGGGGGCCACACCGTGCCCATGAGGGTGGGGGGCGCACCCTACACCCCTGGGCACGCCCCCCTACCTCGTGGGCCCCCTGGTGGCCCTCCAGTGACCATCTTCTGCTATATGGCTCTTTCGATGGGAAAAAATCATAAGCCATCTTCTTGGAGGAAACTCCGCCGTCACGAGGCAGAACCTTGGTGGAACCAATCTAGGGTTCTGGCGGGGCTGTTCTGCCTGGGAAACTTCCCTCCCGGAGGGGGAAATCATCGCCATCGTCATCACCAACGCTCCTCTCATCGGGAGAGGGCAATCTCCATCAACATCTTCATCAGCACCATCTCATCTCAAAACCCTAGTTCATCTCTTGTATCCAATTCTTGTCTCCAAGTCCGGGATTGGTGCTAGTAGGTTGCTACTAGTGTTAATTACTCCTTGTAGTTGATGCTAGTTGGTTTAATTGGTGGAAGATCATATGTTCAGATCCTATATGCACATTAATACCCCTATGATTATGAACATGTTTATGCTTTGTGAGTAGTTACTTTTGTTCCTTAGGACATGGGAGAAGTCTTGCTATTAGTAGTCATGTGAATTTGGTATTTGTTCGATATTTTGATGAGATGTATGTTGTCTCTCCTCTAGTGGTGTTATGTGAACGTTGACTACATGACACTTCGCCATTGTTTGGGCCTAGAGGAAGGCATTGGGAAGTAATAAGTAGATTATGGGTTGCTAGAGTGACAGAAGCTTAAACCCTAGTTTATGCGTTGCTTCGTAAGGTGCTGATTTGGATCCATATGTTTCATGCTATGGTTAGGTTTACCTTAATACTTTTGTTGTATTTGCGGATGCTTGCAATTGAGGTTAATAATAAGTGGGATGCTTGTCCAAGTAAGGGCAGCACCCAAGCACTGGTCCACCCACATACCAAATTATCAAAGTACCGAACGCGAATCATATGAGCGTGATGAAAACTAGCTTGACGATATTCTCATGTGTCCTCGGAGCGCTTTACATCATGTAAGAGTTTGTCCAGGCTTGTCCTTTGCTACAAAAGGATTGGGACACTTTGCTGCACTTTATTTACTTTTTTTACTTGTTGCTCGTTACAAATTATCTTATCACAAAACTATCTGTTACCACTTATTTCAGTACTTGTAGAGAATACATTGCTGGAAACCGCTTATCATTTCCTTTTGCTCCTCCTTGGGTTCGACACTCTTACTTATCGAAAGGACTACGATAGATCCCCTATACTTGTGGGTCATCTACATCGTAGCCCCAAACCTTAAGAAACAACAACTTTGGTTTCTTGCCAAACTAGTTCATACGGCGTCGTCTCCACGGACTTAGATGGTGCCCTATTTAAAGTGAATGTAATTGTCTTTAATGCATAACCCCAAAAATAGCAGTAGATTGGTAAGAGGACATCATACACCATACCCAATAAGTTTGATTACTGACGTTCGGACACACCATCATGCTATGGTGTTCCAGGCGGCGTCAACTGTGAAATCGATTCCATCTTGTCTTTAGTGATTGCCAAACTCATAACTCAGATACTTCCCCTGTGATGAGATCGAAGGAACTTGATCTTCTTGTTACGATGATTCTCAACTTAACTCTGAAATTGCGTGAACTTTTCAAACATTTCAGACTTATGCTTCATTAAGTAAATATATCCATATCTACTCAATTCACCCGGTGAAGGTGAGAAAATAATGATATCCAACGCGCGCGTCAATGCTCATCGGACTGCACACATCAGCATATATGATTTCCAACAAGTCACTTGCTCGTTCCATTGTTCCAAAACATGGTTTTAGTCATCTTGCCAAAGAGGCATGGTTCGCATGTGTCAAGTGATTCAAAATCAAGTGACTTCAAAAGTCCATTAGCATGGAGGTTCTTTCATGCTCTTTACACCAATATGACCTAAGTGGAAGTGCCACATGAAAGTGGTACTATCATTATCAACTCTACAATTTTTGGCATTAATGTTATGAACATGTGTATAACTACAACCGGTATTATTCATGTAAACAGAATAACCATTATTCTCTGACTTAAATGAATAACTGTATTGCAATAAACATGATTTAATCATGTTCATGCTCAACGCAGACACCAATGTAAACAACATTTATCTAGGTTTAACACTAATCACGAAGGTAGAGGGAGCGTGCGATGGTGATCACATCAACCTTGGAAAACAACTTCCTCACCGAACAGTGGCGGACATTCGGGTGGCGGCACCGTCGCCCTATAGCTATAAAAACGTCCCCGTCCCCTAAGTTCTTTTTGTATGTATTTTTCTTTTCGCATGGGGAAAACCTATTTTTAAAATGTTGACGCGAAAAAATAAACATTAGCTCTAGGTTTTGCTATCATCTGCATATAAAAAAAACCATTGGGGGGATATTTTTAATTCATTTAGGGTTTCATTTTGGGGCGGGGTTTTTCCCCCAAAAAAACCGAGGGCAAGAGGGGTGAGTGCTAAAAACCCCACTCAACAAACACAGCGTCCCCTCCTCGCGATGTTAGATACTAATAGGTACACAATCGAAATAAGACAAAAACATATATACAATATACTTTTGTTGAGAGTTAAACCCAAAAACATTTTATTCGATAGAGCCTTCTGGGTAGATTTTTTCTAACCAAAGAAATAATTGAAACCAAAAAAAGGACAAACTTTAGATATTTCTCTTTTTTTTTCCACATAACACCTGAGGGGCGGGAATAATAATCAGGCCTGATAGTAATCTAAGCCTATGTGGGGTGTCAAAGGGGCCGTTTTTGGCGGGAAATTTGGGTTTGGGAAAACGTTTTTCACCCAATTTTTTGGCATTGGAAATATCCTTTTGGGGGAAGGGATTTCTTTCCCATTGGAAACACTTTCTCCGCGGTGGCAAACTGGAACCCCGCATAAAACAATGCTCTGACCATATCAACGAATAAGAGAATAATTACCCCTTTCGGCGTGGTCTCCCTCCCCCTAGCCCCTCTCGCCCCTTCCTCCTTGGGGGCCACCCCCTTTCTACTGTGCTGTGTGTGTTAGAGGGACGTCTCCTTTTTTTTTCTTATCCCACCCACCTCCCGATGCCCCCGTTTTTTAAAAAATTTTCGTATGTATGACCTTACTCTTTTTGGTCCGCTGGTGAGAAGCATTTGTATGAAAACCGAATCTTCTTTTGGACATTTTTCTTCAGCCTTGTGTGGGACTGTCGGTTATATGTTACATCTCACGACCTAAATTTACTAAATATTTTTAAAAAGTACGCCCACATTTGGTGTTTGTAGGTGTGAGCCTTGATTTCTTTGTGTGTACGCGCATCTTTGTGGGTCAATCACGCTTCTCTTATCTAGAGTTTGTTGTAAACGTGATTTTATTACTCTTACTCGACTTTGATTCAAAAAGGTGGAGGTGTGATTTTACCAACCAAAAATTCATAATCCCACAAAGTACCACCAAGACATATATCTGAGGCACTCATGCTATCACGTGTCCTTGTTATAGCTTATGCTACTCCTCATTTTTCTTGTTTATAGGGACAAAGATGTTTTTCTTGTGGTGAATGTTATTAAAAGGGGCCGCCGGCTTCTCATTACCTTTCTTTCCTATCATTTCTATATTACAAGAGCGGGCTTATCGATCTATGAATTTACCTCTCTCTCTCATATTTTTTTTAGTGCTGCTGAAATACGAACAATTCTTACATAAAAGGTGCAGATGTATTCTTTTTTTTTCCCCACTTTTTTTTTTTTTTTTATGTGCTTTGTATCCAAATAGTGGCTGTGTTGGTTGAGGCGCATGGCGCCTCGCTACCCGGCGGTAATTTTCTTATTTGGTTTTTTTTTCCCACCCGCCACCTACATAAGTAAGGAAACTTGTGCGAGGGTGGTCCATAAAACCGACCCGTGTTGTTTCCTTCGGGGGTTTTTTGTGGATTTTTTTGCCTTGGGTTTCTCTTTTCTCTGTTCCAAAAAATGTCTTGAGAGGCAGACATCCACAAGACGATTGCTTAGAGGGGTTGGCACAGCACGAAGGTCTCTCTCGGGGGGTGGGATGATCATAAGGACAAAATGTGTGCGTTCTGGCGTGCCTTTGCCCATTTCAAAAAGGGGAGGGGTTTTTGTTTCCCCCTTCCTTTTGCCCCCTTTTTGAGGGGCGCCCGCGCTCTTGAGTTGTCATATTTTTGCGAGACATAGCGGCCACTAAGATCCCCCAGGTTGTTTCATCTTTATTTCTGTGGCTTACTCTAATAAAATCTATTATCAAAACACCTTCCAAGTTCTTTTTCTCATCTAGGAAACAGTAAATTAGAAAACCGAGAACTAAAATATGAATGGGATTTTGGACCCCCCAACCGTCTATTTTAACTTTGCAGCAGATACATTTATTTTTTGCAAAAGCCGAGCACTTTTACGGCGTGGCTCATTGTTTCAATGAACAAATTTGAGTTCGATCTCAATGCAGATGAGTTACTCGATAATACACATTATTCTTTCCGGGGCGCGAGCGTCAGAAAAATTAGAACATCAACCATACCTTATTTTTTATCTTATTTTATTGTATCGTTTTTTTATTCCTCCCTCGTTAGACCTCGACATTGGTCCGTATTTTTTAGGTTTTTCAATTCACGAATAAAAAATTTTTTTCCTAGGGTGTGGGCCTTTTTGGGTGCGGAATTTTTTTGGGGCGGCCCCGGGACTTTTGGGGGCAGGCGTCTGAATCATCCGTGAGACGGGAACTAGTCAAAATCAACGAGCCTCGTTTTTTGTCCAGTGAAATTATATTCTCCCCAATTGATTCATTCTTTCCATTATTCGCCATTCTATCATGTTTATTACCTTTACGGGGGAAGTCTTTCCGGGGAAATTTACAAACTTTTGTCCCCCCATACTTTGGGAATTTTTCAAAGTTGGATGTTGAAAGTACTTTACCCCAGGTGTGGGGTTGGCTGAAGAGCCTCTTTTTCTTGGATAATGCGTTGTGTGAGGCGGCCAACACCCTTCGTGTATATAGCTGTGCTCACATACCTATAGAGTGGCTTGTATGTGGGCGTCTAGTGGTTGTTTTTATCTCTCGGCCTCTCCTGTATCTCCTTATATTGTTCTTTTGTTAGAAAGGTGCGTGAGCTCAAAATACGGGGGGGTTTCCTTTTCCTTGGTGCCCAATCATTAAATACAGCGTAAGGGGGGTGGGTGCTATCAGAGGAGGAGGGTCAGATGATTTTTTTTTTTGTTCTCCTTGGTTTTGTGCTTCCCCCCCACCTTAAGTGATGGAGAGACCGTACTTCCCTTCTTTTAGAGAATTTTTATAGTGAAGGATTACTCTTATGGTGGGCACATTGGTGATACCTTTTGAAAAGCTACCGAATACCTAACCTGCTCCCCCTCTACAGCACAACACTAAAGTTGTTTCGTAAATTCATGCGCACCTGATTAACTTATATCCACCATCCTAAATTCTATCCCGAGGGAGGTGCGATGGTAAATGGCCCAATATCATCTTGTCCGCCTTTTTGATCTCCAAATACTCCCCGATTTGTAGCTCTTTTCTTTCATTATGATTCTTTGATCTCCATCTTCGAGGCACGGCATGAACACCATCGTCACCGGCATGACACCATGATCTCCATCATCATGATCTCCATCATCGTGTCTTCATGAAGTTGCCTCGCCAACTATTACTTCTACTACTATGGCTAACGGTTAGCAATAAAGTAAAGTAATTACATGGCGTTTTCATTGACACGCAGGTCATAAATAAATTAAGACAACTCTATGGCTCCTGCCGGTTGTCATACTCATCGACATGCAAGTCGTGATTCCTATTACAAGAACATGATCAATCTCATACATCACATATATCATTCATCACATCCTTTTGGCCATATCACATCACATAGCATACCCTGCAAAAACAAGTTAGACGTCCTCTAATTGTTGTTGCATGTTTTACGTGGCTGCTATGGGTTTCTAGCAAGAACGTTTCTTACCTACGCAAAACCACAACGTGATATGCCAATTGTATTTACCCTTCATAAGGACCCTTTTTTCGAATCCGATCCGACTAAAGTGGGACCCTATGCATCAAGTGCATGTCAGTCGGTGGAACCAGTCTCACGTAAGCGTACGTGTAAGGTCGGTCCGGGCCGCTTCATCCCACAATGCCGCCGGATCAAGATAAGACTAGTAACGGTAAGCAAATTGAACAAATCATCTCGCCCACAACTGCTTTGTGTTCTACTCGTGCATAGAATCTACGCATAGACCTAGCTCACGATGCCACTGTTGGGGAACGTAGCAATAATTCAAAATTTTCCTACGTGTCACCAAGATCAATCTAGGAGATACTAGCAACGAGAGAGAGGGAGTGCATCTTCATACCCTTGAAGATCGCTAAGCGGAAGCGTTACAAGAACGCGGTTGGTGGAGTCGTACACGCAGCGATTCAGATCACGGTCGATTCCGATCTAAGCCGAACAACGGCGCCTTCTCAACACACGTACAGCCCGGGGACGTCTCCTCCTTCTTGATCCAACAAGGGGAGAGGAGAAGTTGAGGGAGAACTCCGACAGCACGACGGCGTGGTGGTGATGGACTCGTCTCGGTGTGTTCTCGGTAGTCGTTCGCAAGCGCTACGGAGGAGAGAGGGGTGTTTAGTGTGGGAAAGGGCGAGGTGGTGGGGGGGGTGGAGGGGGGGGGGGCGTAGCAACACAGCGGTTTTGGGGTTTTAGTGCTTTGCGCCCCGCGTTTTTTTAAGTAGGCCATTGTGGCGCCCTAGACACTCTTCTCTTTCCCTTCACTATATATAGGGGGGAAGGAGAGAGGAAAGAGCAACACCCTAGTGAGTTTTTCCACAGGGTGAGGTAAAGCGGGGGGTGCAAATAGGGGCGTTGCGGCCATTAGGGGAATCCTCGATGGGTCTCCTGGGCGAGCGTTGGCTTTCTTTTTCTCTCTTATTAGTTTATACTTTATTCTTTTCCTTCTCTTCATAGACTCCCAGATGTGTGTGTGAGTCCGCGATGGCCCCCCAAGAGCAATCCCACCATACAGGGGAAAGGCAGGATGGCTGTCTCTCCTCACTTCCTTCCTTATTATGTTTTGAGTGCTGATGATTAGAAAAAAGAGGGTTGGGGTGGCCCCCCAAAACCAAGGTAGGGGCGCTTTCACGTGCCGCGTTGAGTGGGGGCGTGAGTGTGCTCCCCAAACATTCTCACACCGCGCAGTGGGCCCAGGATATTAAGACACAAGGGCGGCTATCGTGGATCTTGATACGGTTTCTTTCTCGTTTGTCGGAATCCCTCTTTTCGTGAATATGGCTAGTCGGTCTACTCCTGGTTACCCCCGGAAACAATTTCGGGAGCGTGCGAAGGATACCCTTCAGTATTCTTCTATCCTCCTCTTCTCAATCATAGGTTCAGGCCGGCGGGGCGGGCCGGACACATATACACAGAGAAAACATACACATAAGATAGAAGACACTCTCACACGGTGGATGCGGTGGCGGAGCCTCCTTTATGGTTTTGCCAACAATTTTTTTTTTTTGGTGCTTTTTTACCCCAAGGTGATTACATACTTCATAGAAAAACAAACGAAAACAAACCATACAAAAAAAAAAAAACTTTAAGGTTTTTCTTTTTTTTTCTCTTAGGGGGAAACGCTTATTAAAGGAGGGGACCTTTTGTTTTTAAAGTGAGGAGCGCAAGGAGTCTGGGGGAAGCTATTTCCGGCTTTTTTTTTTTTTATATCCTATACTTCTATCTCCAGCCGCCTCACCCCAACCGAAAACACATAAATAGAGATGATCCAGCACCCATATAGACTTTGTGTTCTAATTTTGCCAAGAAAGGGGAAGACCACCATGAAATAAGCCATGTGAGGGCCGCGACTGTAATAACTTGGAGTTTCTTTTCTCCGGCTTAGACCTAACACTTTAGCGGTTTCATTCCTTTTTTATTCCATGAAAAATACAATTAAAAAGATATACACTTTTCAATTGTGGTTGAGGCATACACATACTCACCCACTTTTGTTCCTATTGTCTCGACTCCTCCTCATAACAAATGAAACCATAAGAAGGATAAGGACAAATGATTTCCCCTTTTTTAGCTATTTTCAAAGTTTCCAATTCCCTTTGTTAAGGTATTTATTGACTCTTCTCACACCCAAATTGGGTTATACTGTTCCCGCACAAAATTTTGTGGGGGTCGGGGTGGGTGGCGGGGGGGGTGATGTGTAGGGCTGGTTAATCTTATTCGGCCGATTTTTGTGGTTGCTGAGCTCATTTCACATCACGTCTCTCTTGACCGGGTTGGGTAGTCCCTAAATCACTCTTAGGTTCTCTTTTAATCTTCCATGTTTTTTACTGAACAAAAAAGTTAACTCTGTTGAGTCGTCTTGAAAATCTTCCCCCCATGGTTTCTCGATATAAAACGTGTGCTTGTCTTTTCTATTTTTTTTTTTATAAGATCCCGGGGGGAAACTTTTTTTTCATTTTTTATTTTTGCATGGGTTTTTTACCAAACCCCTTTCTTCTGGTGAGCATTTAGTCTTTTCCTCCCCTGATATGTTTTATTATTTCTTTTTCTTTTTTTTTTTTTTTTTTTGAGGGGGGGGCCCCCACTCCTCACCCGCAAGGTCGTGTTTTGGCTCCATTTAAGAAACCTACACCCTCTCCTATGTTTGCTATTTATCTGGTAGGGGGGGCTTATGTGTATAAATTTTCCCTGGTTGAAGGGTTTTTTAGTTCAAAAATCAGCTAATTAAAGAATGTCGTCTATCTACTTAGACAGGCACCTTATTTGTGGAGTTGTGGTTAAAAAGTTTTATCTGGGTGCACACTGCACTAACAAAACTCTCATCAGGTTTTGTCTAGTTTTCGAACCAAATGTCTTCACAGGGTGGGAAAATATGTTTTTGTTTCTATGTTCGCCCACAAACAAAAAACCCCGAATTTTCTCACCGTGGTGGTGTGGGCTGTATCTTTCATAGTGGAGGAACACCAGCAAAAAAGCATATTAAACTTATTTCTTTTTTTGAACGCTCCTTTTTTCCGCACTAAACGGGGGTTTGTGATTTTGTGCATTTTAAGTGTTGGGCTCATTAAATGCTGGCGGGTGGATGAGAATCTAAGAGAAACCCAATTACTACTTTGTCTACTCTTGAGAAAAAAAGAATGGCTATTAGTGTTCTTATTTTTACTGTGAAGTATGTTTTTACGGAACGGGTGGGGGTCCCATTTCTTCTATATCTCTTTTTTTCTATGGCGCTTGAGACCCTTTGTCTTTTTTTGTTCTTTATTTTTTGTTTTTTCTCTTTTCATTCATAACAATCTCTCGGCGCGCATGTTCGATTTCTTATCATAGGACCTCCTAAATTTTTTAAAGGACGTTAAAGAAGTTCTCCCGAAATGAACCATCCGGAAAGAACGCCCCAATGTCCAGAAAAACCATAAAGACATCATGGTGCCAAGAAGAAAAACAATTTTTTTTCAATTAAATGACAACAATCTAAGTTTGGGGGAATACTATATATATCTTGGGAAGCTATGTTGCAAACTTGAGCGAGGGGCTTACTGGACAGGCTCTCACTTAAAAATTTTTGTTTATTTCTTTAGTATATTCAACAAACCATGTATTCTTATCTGGTGTTGCTGGGCGGGGCGCTCTCACATATTGATTTTTTCCCTTCCCTAATATTTCATGTGACTATAATATTTGTCAGGCAGGGAGTGGGGTCCATCGGGGGGCGCCACGCGAAACAAACCATTTTTCAATTTTTTTTTTTTTTTTTTTACTACCTCGAAGGGGGGGCCAATTGAGGGAGGGGAGGTAGGAAACTCCCAAACCATAACACTCATTGTTGTAATTATTGCCTTTTTTCCTCCTTATTTTCCATATTACCAATCACATCCTCTCTATAAATTATTCATTTGTTTTCTTCCATTTTGTTTCAATAAGAATTTTTTTTCCGATGGTTTTTTTTTTTCTTTTCCATTTTTTGGGGGCGGGAAAAAAGGGTTTGGCCCCCTCTCGCCAACACTTAATTTTTTTAAAATACTTTCCTATTTTACTTAATGGGGGAGTTTTAAATTTAGCAAATAAATTTTTTTAAAAATTAAGAGGGTTTAAAAAAATTTACCCCCCATTTTTTGGCGGGTTTGTGTCTCTTTTTTTTTCCATTGGGAAAAAATGGCAAGGGGTTTTTTCATACAGTAAAACTAATATAAACAATAACAGGAGTATCAAACAAATGTATAACAGAGCAAGGGAAATCCAAGATAAAATAATGTACTATTATTTAGTCACCCAATTATTATTTGCGTGACTTATGTTACCGCACTTAATAGACAGAAGTCTCCGCCGAATACTAATTTTTTGATAATCTTCTGTTCTACCGCGAACTATTTTAATCCTAAATCTCCGGTGCCGGAGGGGGAAACAAACGACCTCTGGGTGAGTGGGGGGAAAGGTGTTTCAGTGAATCCTCCTGATTTAAAAAACCAAGAGGGGGAACAATGGGAATCCCCCCAAATTTTTTTTTCCTTCATTTAAAAGAAAACAAAATTTCCGCCCAATAAATGTTTATTTCATTTTTTTCAAATTCCCCCAAAAAACCCCCATTTTTTTTTTTTTCCCTTTTTTTTTTTTTTGGCATTTAAGTTTTTTTTTTTTTCACCATCAAAAACACGGCGATTTTAAGGAGTGGGACAATCTTTCTCTTGTGGTACCACTCATAGGCGCCTGCGTCTCAAAAGAGCACAATATGGACATTTGTGAAACCGAAAGAGTATGTTTTAGGCGTGGACACTTTGTTGTCCTATCATCAAATCGTGTCGGTTTGACACTCGTGTTTGGTAACCGCGCAGGTGGAGCATCCTGATAATCGGAGGCTATTGCAGTGGTCTTTGGGTCGGTCTATTTTCTTCTGTACCTAGGCGTGGTGGAGGGTGGATGAAGAGCGAAAAGCGTTTTTTGCCTCTCGTCTATATCAAAAGAATATTCGCTGCGCGCCTTAAGCTTTTGCGAGAGGCCCAAACCACACCATAATCATAAAATTGAAAAAAAAGGCAACCCCCACGGAACACCTCTGATATACCAAGATACGGGTGTCTCAGAAGTTAAGATAATTAGGAGCCCCATTTCTTAGACGTACATCTATTCACCCTTTTTCTGTACTTATTATCAATTCGCTTACTATGGAAAAGGAGGAACTCCTCCTCTCTCTTTAACTTCTCTTCTTCTTTCTCTTGTGTTCTCGAAAAAAATTTTTTTTTTTTTTCCTGTGGAATCCGACTTTTAAAAAAGGGGTTTTGGGGGGGGGGGGAACCCCCTTTTTATTGTGCAATTTTTTTCCCCAGTGGGCCATGGTTTTTCCAGTTTCGGGGTTGGGAGTTAGCTCTGTAAGGTTAGTAGCCGTTGCAATTCCCTGTAGGCGTGGTTGTCTAAGGATAGTGATCTCGTCGGTGAGAGACTCCGTTTACTCTTTTGACTCACATTACTCATTATTTCTCTTGTTTGCCTTCAATTTATAAGGTGGTTTTTCTCCTGTGAGTCCGCCGTGTGCGCGCGCGAGAGAGGGAGTGCTGGTGTCGTGGTCTCTGTTTTCTCTCTCCTCGCCTCACTCACCGCTTATAAAAGTATGCAAGTATATGCCTGCCCTCCCGTCCTGGGGCCTCCTATATATTCTCTGACGAGGATATGAAATGGATGGGTAGTTCCGGTAGGAGGGCATCTCTGCACAAAAGCTTCCATGTGACGGCTAGTCAGATATATGCAAGGAGTGGTGCATCGTCTTATAGTAGCGTCACGGATTGCAAAATATTATAGGACATAGGCGAGTGGTATTAAATTGATAAGACAACTTCAGCATATGTTCTTATGTTATTATTCATTTATCCGTTTCTATCCTCGCCTCCCCAACCCAGATACATAGATTCTGTGGGTGCGTCGTTCATTATCTCTCTGTTTTTTTTTTTTAAGTTTATCTCGTTGTGCTTTGCTTTTTTTTTTTTTCTTAACGGTTCCATTGGAAATAAAACCCCTTAAAGACCTGGTGTTTTGTTGTGATGCGTTAGTGAACACTACACCTCCGACAACCTAGGATGCTCTCTAGAGGTGGAATAAAAATCCGGGTGGTTTATAAGTTGGTACTCCTCTAATCCTTTTTTGATTTCTTTCCTCAATACAGATCTAATTTATCTTTGTCTCCTTACGTTTATGGTAGTCCCTACAACCGCGCACGTCCCAAATAGACTATGAGTGGAATAACAATAGTACTCATAAATGATCACTAGATAAGCTCCTCTACATATAGTACTGTAAGCGGCCAGCCCACTCTGCGGTGATCAGAAGTATGGGAATAAGTGGTACAAATAGAGATATTCGCTGAACGCGGTACTATTGGATTGTCTCATTGTTTATTATGGCATCCCGGATTTCTTGACCTCTAAACTCGTGCGCGCTCTCTCGCTTTGATGTGGAGGGGGCAAAGAACCCTGAAATCGGTGCGCTTTTAAGTTTGTTTAAGCAGCGGGGGGCAGGGGGGATCAGATAAAGGTAGCTTGCTGTTTGCTACAAGCTCCTAATAATCTAGAGAGTAGATCCCAGGCCGTATTCATATTTCCTGGGGTTGGTGGAGAAAGAAGTCCACGGGTTGAGACCCTGCACCGTGGGCAAAACTCTGCTCTGTGGGGATTATCTCTTAGTTTATATCTTTCTATGTTGTTTATTCCTGTACCAAACGTCACACAACCAAATCAGAGCTCGGTGGCGCTATTCGGATTCCTTCTATTATAGTGCCATATAAAGGAGGGGGTCGACCGTCGGATCCAAAAGGTGGAACTGTTAGAAATGTAATGAGCAACACGGAAGTGCGCCGGGGACCTGTGTGATTGTTCCATTTTCCTTTGTTGCTATAAATGTATCAGGAGATCACGTAATCTCTGCCGGCCAACAACATACCCCCGCTACCCCATCCGCCGACACACCTCCACAACGTCATTATTATGATAGCGTCTCAGAATGGGTGACTCCGCGCGCTCCTCGCGCTCCTATGGAGGGTTATTTTTATTGTTGCCTCTTGTTTTATACTCGCGCCATCTTGATGTATACCATATTAGTTTGAGACTATATGCCAAACCGAAGTAAACGAGAAACAAAGGTGGTGGAACTGGAGGGATAGTGGAAAGGGGGTGAGCCGATTGAAGGACATGAAAATCAGGTTTTCTCGTGTGTTTAAGAAGGGTGGAGGGGAGAACTACCGAATAGAAACAAAACGTGTGCACGTGTGAAATAAACGAAGTGGAAACAGGAGTGCATAGACGGTGGGTGAATGCTCGGGGACAGCACGTGGGCTCTGCTATCTTGTATTGAGGGAGTTGGGCAGTGCATTTGGAGGACGGAGTGTGAGGAGTGCGCGAGGAGGCATGAGAGGGCCCTCGTGGGATTTTCTTAGACTCCATGTCTGTGCTTGGTTAGGTGTGGTAACGCGGGGATGTATTGTTTATTCTTGCTTTCCATGGGTCCTCTCCACCCACCTAGGATTCAGGCCGGGCCTATACCCGTATAACGGAGGTCGGGATAGAGCGGAGGCACATAGAGGCATTGGGTTAGGGGTGTGGTTTAGAAAGGGACGCGGATAAGAAGAAGGTTGTTGGATTGGAGGGGGAAAGGGGGGGAGTGAGGGCTTTATTGTGTTTGGGTCGTGCCGAGAGAGGGTGTGGGTGTGCGGGGGAGGAAATACTCGGCAGATGAGGTGCTCTTCCGTGTGATGTCGTGCGGCGAGAGTTTCTTTCTCTGTGGGGCTCCGCGTTCTCCTTCTCTTGGCTATTTGTTTTTGTGATTCCGCTTTACCCCCCAAGACTCGTAATATTATTTTGTTGTAAATAAGGGCGGGAGAGTGGGAAGGTATTAGTGGGAGTGCGGCGAGGAATGGTAAGGTTGCGCGAGAGGGGGGCCCCCGCCGAAATACCCTTGAGGGCTTTTGTTTGCCCCTTTTACGGCCAATCAGTGAGTGGGGGCGGCGGAGAAGAGGGTGTGTGCGGGCAGGGTGGCGCGGGGCGGCCTCTAGCATTAGGCATTGAGGGGGCGTGTGGAGGGGGATAAAAGGCCATAGAAACCCCCTCGGGGGACGGAGAGGGCGGTTGGTTGGGGGCCCCCCATCCCCCCCGCTGAAAGGGAAAAAAAAAACTTTTTTTTTGGGGGCCCCTCCCCCAAAGGGTTTTTCGAGGGAGGGGGTGTGGGGTGCTGGCCCCCCCTCTAGGGGAGGGTGCGGACCAGCGTGTCCGAAACTTTTTCCCCCAAAGCGTTGGGGGGCCTTATGGGCCAAGGGGAGGGGGCACATCAGCCCACTAAGGGGCTGCGTGCCCCTCCCACCCCATCTCACGTAACTTCGGAGAGGTGGGGGCGCCTCCCCTAGGGCAGCCACCCCTCCCGGCTTGGGGGGCAAGTTTCCTAGGGGTGGGCGCCCAAACCCATCTAGGGTTTCCCCTATGGCCGCCGCCCCTCCCCTAGGGAACCCTAGGGCGCCTCCTCCTCCCCCTTCCCCCTATATATAGTGAGGGAGAGAGAGGGCAGCCGCACCCTTCCCCTGGCGCAGCCCCTTCCCCTCTCCTACACCTCCTCCTCCTCCGTAGCGCTTGGCGAAGCCCTACTGGAGAACCACGAGCTCCATCACCACCACGCCGTCGTGCTGTCGGAGTTCTCCCTCAACTTCTCCTCTCCCCTTGCTGGATCAAGAAGGAGGAGACGTTCCCCGGGCTGTACGTGTGTTGAACGCGGAGGCGCCGTTTTCGGCGCTTAGATCGGAATCGACCGTGATCTGAATCGCTGCGTGTACGACTCCACCAACCGCGTTCTTGTAACGCTTCCGCTTAGCGATCTTCAAGGGTATGAAGATGCACTCCCTCTCTCTCGTTGCTAGTATCTCCTAGATTGATCTTGGTGACACGTAGGAAAATTTTGAATTATTGCTACGTTCCCCAACAGTGGCATCATGTGGAGCTAGGTCTATGCGTAGATTCTATGCAAAGTAGAACACAAGCAGTAGTGTGGGAGATGATTTCTTCCAATTTGCTTCTTACGTGTCTTACTCGTCCCCCCTCTCTCTGACCCCCGGCGGTCATTTGTGAAGTGGGGAGGCGGGCGCGGGTAGGCCGATCCTTTTTGTACACGTTTTTCTCTCGCTTATTCGGTTAGATTCTTTGTTTTTGAGTTTTTTTATTTTCTCCATAGGCCCCCCGCCACTGACATGCACTTCGCCCTTGTCATTGGTCCCTTACTTTACGCCGCCGATCGGCATTCGGACTAAAAAGCGGTCCATATATTGTAAGTGTGTGTGGGCAGAAGGGTGCATTGGCATATACGTTGTGGTTTTCGTAGGTAAGAAACGTTCTTGCTAGAAACTCATAGCAGCCACGTAAAACATGCAACAACAATTAGAGGACGTCTAACTTGTTTTTGCAGGGTATGCTATGTGATGTGATATGGCCAAAAGGATGTGATGAATGATATATGTGATGTATGAGATTGATCATGTTCTTGTAATAGGAATCACGACTTGCATGTCGATGAGTATGACAACCGGCAGGAGCCATAGGAGTTGTCTTAATTTATTTATGACCTGCGTGTCAATGAAAACGTCCATGTAATTACTTTACTTTATTGCTAACCGTTAGCCATAGTAAGTAGAAGTAATAGTTGGCGAGGCAACTTCATGAAGACATGATGATGGAGATCATGATGATGGAGATCATGGTGTCATGCCGGTGACGATGATGTTTCATGTGCCGCTCGAAGATGAAAAAGGAGATCAAAATGGCCAAGAATGATAGTTGGCCAGTATACCATGTTACTTTATGATTTTGTTCTCCGCTTACTCCGTTTCCCCGTCCATCGCGCCCCTTTACGATACTTTATTTGTCTAACCTCGCCTCTTTTTTAGCTATAACATAAGGATTGCATCTCTCGTCCTACCACAATCTATCAAGAAAGTGTTCTCTCTCCCTCGCGGCCTTTAATTATGCACCGTTGCGATAGGTCCGTTGTTTTTGAAGCACCACGTGATGATCGGGTGTGATAGATTCTAACGTTCGAATACAACGGGTGTAAGCCAGATTTACACATGCAAAACACTTAGGTTGACTTGACGAGCCTAGCATGTACAGACATGGCCTCGGAACACGAGAGACCGAAAGGTGAACATGAGTCGTATAGTAGATACGATCAACATGGAGATGTTCACCGTTGATGACTAGTCCGTCTCACGTGATGATCGGACACGGCCTAGTCGATTCGGATCATGTATCACTTAGATGACTAGAGGGATGTCTATCTGAGTGGGAGTTCATTGAATAATTTGATTAGATGAACTTAATTATCATGAACATAGTCTAGAATTGTCTTTGCAAATTATGTTGTGGATTAATAGCTCGCTCTTTAGCTCTTTTTTAATACGTTCCTAGAGAAAGACTAAGTTGAAAGATATTGTAAATGGCGGACTAGGTCCTTGCTTGAGGAGTGTCCTCACTGCTACAGAGGTAAAAACCCAGACCCTAAATTTGGTTTTAACTGATTTTTCCCTGCACAATTATAAGAACCCACAAAAACCCTCTTTAAGGGCGGGTTCCCAAATAACCGAAAAAACCCTTTAGTTAGTTGTTTTGGTAATTTAGGGGGGGAAAAACCCCTGTTTTTTTTAACGGGGTGTTGTCCCGGGGGGGGGGGAAGACCCCCCATTGTAAGGGGGACCCGAAATTAGGGGGGACCGATAAATCTTGTCTGAATGAAATTTCATTTACGTTGTTTCTCTCACTCTGCGTACACAGAATGACTTTTTGCTCCGGGCTGATTTGCACCCCGCCTCAGGAATGTGAATCAGAAATCCCTAGTAGACACAAAAACCCCGTCTAGCATCGCTCTGTGGATGCTTCCGTTGGAAACATTCTTGGATTTTGTACACTGTGTGACAAGGGTGCCCGTTATTCTCTGAATAGGTTTATAGTGCGCGCATGCTTTACAATGTTTTCTCTTAGAGTCTCATATAAAGAGCTCCACACAAGCCATTATTGTACTGCCTCATTAGGGGGGAGTGAGTATGAGAGTGGGGCCTGTTCGAAGAGATGAATTGGTATTTTCCGGCTCTATGCCACATTACGTTGCAGCAGTTGACCCCGACACACGAATTTGCTGGACATTGTACCTTTCCCATCTTACAAGATGGAGGAGGCGATGAGCGTCAAGCCTCTTATGTTGATTGGTCTATTGTGTCTTTCAGTGTTAGGATGTCTGTCTCTATCAGATGGGGGATAAAAGAAAACATCCATCACAATTTATTCAAGTGGGGTATTATATTTCTTGCTATGCTAGGGAGTGGATTGAACGCAAAGCAAGTTCTTCCCAGAAATCAAAAAGTTTTGCCCATTATCACACTATATGCTTTATCTTTTGATTTTTTTTTTTATTTTATATTTTTTTTTTCTTCCCGCTGCGATGATTACTTATAATATCATGCAAAGGGAGTGATAGTTCCCTCGATAGTATCTGTTCAATACATCTTCCAAAGCTCGTATAATGGTTATATAATCCATTAGAAAGTTTGTGCCACTCCCAGTGTTGCACTGTTCAGTTAACTCATAGAGATGAGCTGGTTGTCAAAGGTGGAATTGGCTCAAAGATGGCAAATCGAGGCGTAATACTCTTCGTTGCTGCATTTCTATATCCAGGTTTGGCCGGAGGCCATACAAGAGAAACCCAAGAATCAAACCCCGTGAGACGAGGGTGCTGTCTATTTAAGGTTGAATGGCCAATTGGTGCTGGGACATGCCAAATACTTGGGGTAAGATAGTGTATAGGCTTATTCAACTTCAACAAAAAGTATATTGATATATGCTGTTTTTACTTGTACCCCTTTTATTTTGGTGTACACTTACCTCGCTTCCGCTTCAGTAGAGCTGTTGGGTTATTACGATACCGATAATTCTATATTTTTTGTTAACTGACTCTAGTAGCACCAGATTAGATACCGGTTAACGACTAATATTGGTAACTCGAAACAAATCTACATTAACGGGGACTAGCTAAGGGCGAGGTGACGATGTGTGTTGGAAGTGTTTCCAAGGTTGATGTGATCACCATCGCACGCTCCCTCTACCTTCGTGATTAGTGTTAAACCTAGATAAATGTTGTTTACATTGGTGTCTGCGTTGAGCATGAACATGATTAAATCATGTTTATTGCAATACAGTTATTCATTTAAGTCAGAGAATAATGGTTATTCTGTTTACATGAATAATACCGGTTGTAGTTATACACATGTTCATAACATTAATGCCAAAAATTGTAGAGTTGATAATGATAGTACCACTTTCATGTGGCACTTCCACTTAGGTCATATTGGTGTAAAGAGCATGAAAGAACCTCCATGCTAATGGACTTTTGAAGTCACTTGATTTTGAATCACTTGACACATGCGAACCATGCCTCTTTGGCAAGATGACTAAAACCCCGTTCTTTGGAACAATGGAACGAGCAAGTGACTTGTTGGAAATCATACATGCTGATGTGTGCAGTCCGATGAGTTGACGCGCGCGTGGATATCATTATTTTCTCACCTTCACCGGTGAATTGAGTAGATATGGATATATTACTTAATGAAGCATAAGTCTGAAATGTTTGAAAAGTTCAAGCAATTTCAGAGTTAAGTTGAGAATCATCGTAACAAGAAGATCAAGTTCCTTCGATCTGATCAAAGGGAAAGTATCTGAGTTATGAGTTTGGCAATCACTAAAGACAAGGTGGAATCGTTTCACAGTTGACGCCGCCTGGAACACCATAGCATGATGGTGTGTCCGAACGTCATAATCGAACCTTATTGGATATGGTGTATGATGTCTCTTACCAATCTACGCTGTTTTTGGGGTTATGCATTAAAGACAATTACATTCACTTTAAATAGGGCACCATCTAAGTCCGTGGAGACGACACCGTATGAACTATGGTTTGGCAAGAAACCAAAGTTGTTGTTCTGGTTTGGGCTATGATGTAGATGACCCACAAGTATAGGGGATCTATCGTAGTCCTTTCGATAAGTAAGAGTGTCGAACCCAACGAGGAGCAGAAGGAAATGATAAGCGGTTTCCAGCAAGGTATTCTCTGCAAGTACTGAAATAAGTGGTAACAGATAGTTTTGTGATAAGGATAATTTGTAACGAGCAACAAGTAAAAAAAGTAAAAAAGTGCAGCAAGGTGGCCCAATCCTTTTTGTAGCAAAGGACAAGCCTGGACAAACTCTTATATGATGTAAAGCGCTCCCGAGGACACATGGGAATATCGTCAAGCTAGTTTTCATCACGTTCATATGATTCGCGTTCGGTACTTTGATAATTTGGTATGTGGGTGGACCGGTGCTTGGGTGCTGCCCTTACTTGGACAAGCATCCCACTTATGATTAACCTCTATTGCAAGCATCCGCAACTACAACAAAAGTATTAAGGTAAACCTAACCATAGCATGAAACATATGGATCCAAATCAGCCCCTTACGAAGCAACGCATAAACTAGGGTTTAAGCTTCTGTCACTCTAGCAACCCATAATCTACTTATTACTTCCCAATGCCTTCCTCTAGGCCCAAATAATGGTGAAGTGTCATGTAGTCGACGTTCACATAACACCACTAGAGGAGAGACAACATACATCTCATCAAAATATCGAACGAATACCAAATTCACATGACTACTAATAGCAAGACTTCTCCCATGTCCTCAGGAACAAAAGTAACTACTCACAAAGCATAAACATGTTCATAATCAGAGGGGTATTAATATGCATATAGGATCTGAACATATGATCTTCCACCAATTAAACCAACTAGCATCAACTACAAGGAGTAATTAACACTACTAGCAACCTACTAGCACCAATCCCGGACTTGGAGACAAGAATTGGATACAAGAGATGAACTAGGGTTTTGAGATGAGATGGTGCTGATGAAGATGTTGATGGAGATTGCCCTCTCCCGATGAGAGGAGCGTTGGTGATGACGATGGCGATGATTTCCCCCTCCGGGAGGGAAGTTTCCCCGGCAGAACAGCCCCGCCAGAACCCTAGATTGGTTCCGCCAAGGTTGTTCTGCCTCGTGGCGGCGGAGTTTCTCCGAGGAAAGCTGGCTTATGATTATTTTTCCATCGAAAGAGTCTTATATAGCAGAAGATGGTCATCGGAGGGCCACCAGGGGGCCCACGAGTGGGGGGAAAAAGCCGGGATAAAAAAACTTTTGTCAAAAAAAATGTGCTCTCACGAGGTAGGGGGCGCGCCCAGGGGGTAGGGCGCCCCCCACCCTCGTGGGCAGGGTGTGGCCCCCCTGGTGAAGTTCTTGCGCTCAAGTATTTTTTATATATTTGGAAAAATCATCTCCGTGAAGTTTCAGGACTTTTGGAGCTGTGCAGAATAGGTCTCTAATATTTGCTCCTTTTCCAGCCCAGAATCCCAGCTGCCGGCATTCTCCCTCTTTATGTAAACCTTGTAAAATAAGAGAGAATAGGCATAAGTATTGTGACATAATGTGTAATAACAGCCCATAATGCAATAAATATTGATATA
>NC_053022.1:575455375-575493958 GCF_003073215.2 Triticum urartu | reverse complement strand
AGAAATAATTTTAAAAATTAAAGATGTCATATTTGGATTCCTCACAATTTTCTAATAATAATGGATATATTATTTGTCGAGTTTTGATTTACAGATTTAAAGATATTAATTATGCCATATTAAATAAATAAATGGTAAAAAATGAATAAAATAATAGTATGACTTTTATTTTCATTGAAATTCAATATTATTATTACTTATTTTATATTAACAATTGTTTGGAACTCAAATAATTAAATCATGTGAAATCTAGACCTAAGGGTTAATAGGATTGACAGCTTAGGCTGGAGTAGAACTCAGTCAGGAAAACAACAAGTGCAGACATGTAAATTAGGGGGATTAGAACTTGGAAGTTAAGCGTGCTTAGGCTGGAGTAGTGAGAGGATGAGTGACCGGCCGGGAATCTAGACGATTTGAAATGAGTGTTGCACACTTGAGCAGTGATGAGGGGTGATTAGAGATTAAATTGTCAATAATTCAGAAATTTAAAAATAAAAAAATCAATTTTTTAAATGAATTCCTAAGCATTTAGTCACTAACAACCGGGATTAAAGGTCCTCCGGCCCCGCTCCAAACAGCGACCACGTGGAGCTCCTTTAGTCCCAGTTCATAAGCCAACCAAAACTAAAAGTAATGGTCATTAGCCCCGATAGTTTTGTCCCGGTTGCAGAAGCGGGACTAAAGGCCCTCTGAAACTGGGACTAACGGCTCGTTTTCTATAATGGACAAGCCCGTATTTCCTCCGCTCTTCCCTCTCAATTGGAAAAAAGGCGGACATCTGATGAATATTTTTTTTTGAACGGTACATGTGATGAATATGGTTGGATTGCCAGCACCGGCTTGGTTTTCCGCGGACACATTCACAAATATCTGATGATGCCTGGTTTGGTTAAACGCATTGGAGTTGCCCTTAGACCATTGTACCAACGGAGGCAGCATTAGGCCGGTGAACTACTGTTGGAAATTTAGAATTTGTGGTCTACCCCCTATTTCTCTGCGCTTATCCGTGATGCCGCTCACAAATCGCATCTTTGAGGCTAGGGGGTAGGGACCTTCTTATACTGTCTTTTCAAAGAGTCCATCCCTTATACAGATAAGATTCCTAGTCATTACAACTAGTTTTCGGGATAGAGTCCAGATCAAGTTACCAACCACGATCATATTTGTCTGTTAACGAATTCTACCCGTTATGTCCCCGGAGCACACGCTTGTGAGCAACGGGCCATAATAGATTATAAATTCCTCTAATTACGTAGATCAACGTTAGGGCTGTAATCTAACTATACGATCTAGCTCCTTCCAATCATCAGTGTATCCGGGCAATCTTTCCAATATAAATAGTATATTGTATTGCATTGATGATTGACCAGCTTCCTTAAGCATATATTACTTAAGTACATTCCAACAAGTAACAATTCCATGGTAAACATGTAAAGAAATTCCATGTAGAAATACATGTATAATTCCATAATGAGGTATTCCGAATATTGACAATTCCATGTAATTTGAATATAGTTGCAGGACACATAATTCCAACATCTACCACTTGTCCAAAACGAACATTTAAATATTTGTAACCTCCTAGCCTCAAAGATGCGATTTGTGAGCGGCACCACGGATAAGCGCAGAGGAATAGGGGGTAGACCACAAACCCTAAATTTCCAACAACTACGACAACAACAATGTACAACTTTAGTCTGCCCAATCATAGAATTTCATCGTCCGCCGATCACGATACTACCACTACTTTTTAAACAACTCCTAATTATTGATTTTTATTCGGTGGCTTTGTATAGTCTCCTTTTTACCCATTTCTTGCTGCTATGATGATAATACATGTGAGTCAATAATATCATGTTCAGGCGCATGCCACACATACGCTTTAGGGTACGCCCGTGCGAAAGGAACATATCCTATCACTTAGTGCGTGCGTAAAGGACTGAGGCCAGAGCAACATACGCGCATGTATGTCAGGCGTGAGATCACTAATTGCTGATATGTACGTTGTCGCTCTAATTGACATCGCATGCACATGTAAATTAATTTAGACTAAGTACATATGGCGTCGTTTAATTGATCGTTCGTACATATAGAGTAATACGTGCTGATGGTGACGCAGACCTACATATGTACCTGCGCCCGCGAAACAACATATTTGAGCTAAGGAATGACCACACAAAGGTGACGCTGAGCATGACGACACCAACATAGCCATAGCAGCTCCGAGCTGTCAAAAGATAGACACAGAACCAGCCGGCAAGCCTGGTAAGCTATGATCAAAAACAAACAAGCAACAGTTCATAATCTATCTTTTTATTCTATTATATATATTAAAAGAAAAAAATGGAGGAAAAATAGAACCACCACATTAGTCTTGTTATGTACAACACCTGGTCAAACATGTCACATACATATTGTTAAGGAGTCACGTATGCAGGCAATAAGACGTGCAAAGCAGTTCCCAAAATAAAAAAAATAAGGGTGTGTATCACGTGGTCATGTGGAAAGCAAGGACTGCTATTTTTTTAACCAAAGATCAATCTCTCAACATCAAAAAACGATATAAGGCCTGGGCGTCCGTAATTAAAACTGCTTGGCAAGACAATCCAGCATCAGCATGCATATTTTTGCGATGACCTATACTAGCACATGAGAATATGACCATACTAACTGCCACACCATGTGAGATGATGACAAACCCTAGCGGATTCCAACACGGATCAACAAATCGCTCCTAAATGTCCAGACCGGATGGTCGACATCCGAGATTCTTAAAACTAGAACCAAAGGAGTGGGAGGCTTGGGGGACTTCAGACATGCCAACCCAACCTTGGATCCCAACACAAATCCAATTTTACGGCCTCCACCCCTTTCTCTCCATTGGATAATAGTCGAATATGGTTGGATGGCAGGTGCCGCTTGGCTGCCCTCAGATACACCCATCGAGATTTGATGATGTCCGTTTCAGTGAAACCCGTTGGAGTTGCCCATAGAACATTGTGCCCACCGAGACGGCATTAGACCTGTGAACAACGGCAACAACAGTGTATAGCTTTTATCTACCATATCTTAAAAGAATTTCATCCTTGGCCACTGACGAGATATCATGTTCATGCGCGTGCTGCACGTATGTTTTAGGGTACGCGTGTTGAAAAGAACACATCTGATGCTTAGGCGCGTGCGTGCGTAAGGGACTGGTATCAGAGCAACGTACGTGCACGTATGTTAGGCATTAGATCACTCAGTGTGACTGTCTATCTATTAATTAATTGCACGTATGTGCATATCAGCCGCTGTAATTGACATGGCATGCATGTTAATTACTCTATCCGTCTCATAATATAAGAGCATTTTTTACATTATACTAATGTCAGAAACATTCTTTATATTATGAGACAGAGAGAGTATTTTTCAGTAACTACATACGACAGGGTTTGGTCATCGATGGTACATATAAATTAGCACGTGCTGATGATGACGCATAGCTACCTATAGGGTCGCCCTATTCATCACTCAGGGTGAAAAATAATTATTCTTCACTCCCTCTATTCTAACATCACTGCAACATATTTTTAGGTCCTGTATTTTTTTGTTCTTATATAGGAAGTCAAATGAGAAGATAGAAAATATATATCGGCTGTTAAATTTTTTTGATGTTATGTAAAATTATGAACGTAAAAGCATAGTGTACAATATACATAAAAATATAAATTTTGTGGTCTTATGACTAATATTCTAATTTTTATGCAAAATTTTGTGTAGTGAATCAATATTAACATAATTGTTTGTATACCAAACACAATTCTTTAGTGAAATGAGCATAACAAATACTTCCGGTGCAAAACAATTTAGTCTACACCCGAGGTTCTGAATAGTATTTCTATCTATTTTTATATTTGAGTGCCCTTCTAACACACAAATTATATATTTATTACGTGTCAAACCAATTGTTCGACACGTTAGCTAGACTATCATGTCGATTGATAATTTGAATCCCGGTCCTCAGCTAGCCAAGCAGTAACCACACGAAAGGTGACGCTGACAATGACCAAAACAAGATAGTTATAGCAGCTATGAGAGGTCAAAAGATAGACACATGCATAGCCGAGTGTTCCAAACTCAAATCCTAACGATTAATATCAGATCTTTCTCCTTGTTTTTAGTTTGTGGAACATATATCATCCGCCTTTTGTATCTTTCTTTCATCGCATCTCGTTGGTTCAATCTTTTGTTTTGTGGACCGCACTGGACCGAAATGCTAGAACATAGGCAAGTATGTCTTTGTAGGAATGACAGTAAGATTTCATGATTTTTTTACGAATTCATGATTCAATGCCATGATCTTGCATGATGTCATAATGAATAAGTAAAAGTAATATATTAAGGCATTATGTAAGATGAAGCATCCAGTTTCATTATGAACTATCTACCACCCTTTCTTCTCTCACCATAGACGACCACTAGCATCTCCTCTAAATGAATGTGAGTAAATCGGTGAGAAGTGTTAGGGAATAGTATTGAAATATTAAAATTGCCATCTTTATGTACGAGTGGACAAACTGCATGTATAACCATATCTATGTCTATACCAGTACAAAAATATCCTAAAAGGCAGATCCAAATCATGTCATCCATTAAACCATGTAGATCTAATGATCTACATCATACCAATGGTGAGCACCTCAACACATTTAGCACAAAATAGAAAAAGAAACTGCTCCACGAAATTAATGCAAAAAAACTGATTTCTTTTTTGATAAAAAAAACATCTGTCCAAAAAAATGGGGAAAAAATTCAAAGTTTACTAACAGGCAAAGTTTCGTGATAATTATTTTTCTCCAGGTATGAAAAAAAAACAATGTTCATGGTGTGTACTTCAAACGTTTAGTTAGTTAATACGGGCATTTGTACCTACACGTTTACTAGTCGACAAGAAGGTAGCCTAGGGCCCAGAAATGCACGGGGCCACGTGAGTGCGGGGGCAGTCATCTGCCAAGTCTTGCCGCCCGCTCATTTTGACTTGCGATTCACATAGTAGTGCAATCCCGCACGCGGGCAAACTAAAAAAAATCCCTTAAAATGTTTTAGCTTCAACGATTAAACTTACGGTTTTTGCATCTAAAACTGCTAAGTTTCAACCAGTTTTTGAGATATAATTGCAAGCAATTTTTTCTGTGGGTTGTCGACACAAAATAATTGATTTTTATTGATCTCTCGTACTAAATGTCAACATTGAAATAGAACATATTTTTAGTCATCAAATATATTTAAAAAATGGATCTTATTTGAAAGTACTGGTCATGAGAAACATGAATATGAAAACATAACTTAATTTGAAATTATGGTTTAAAAGATATAGAACTTTAAAAATCGAAAGCCAAAATAAAAAGCAGGCACTAGGGAAATGCGTGCCTCTGCACTTGCGTGCCACAAATACTCGTCCATCTAGGCCCCCGTAGTAAGCACCGAATATAGGTACTTACTTCGTGAAGATGACAAATTAATAGGACTTAAGAACCCAATACGTAGTTGGATGATTATGAGGGTAGTGGTATCCTCAGTCTATTAAGGTTTAAGACACATAAATATGACACTGATGCTCACACTTTTTTATATATATTCTAGGCTTTCTAGCGATGTGCGTTTAATGAGAGAATTCATTCCGGTCGACTATGAAGACGTCTGATCGGCATTTCTTTTTGGTTTTCCAATCTAAGATCAGTTTACGTCGTCCGTCGCCGTTGTCGCCCCCGCGCGGGTCTACTTCGACCCCGGCGCGACCAGCCGGCCTCTCCTCCGACCCAAAGGCCACGTGCGTCGAGGCGGCCCATCAAGGCCCACCGCGGCCCGCGTGTCGACCCGGCCGTCGCCCTGCGCCGGCCGTCACCGCCCTGCTCCAACCTGGCCTCATGCGTCGCCCCAACCCGGCAGCATCACACAATGTGCCGGCCCATCACAACCGCCCCTGCGTGCACCGGCCGACCCGTCGATCTACGTTGGCCTCATCCCTGGCGGCATCAGGCTCGTCGGCTGCATCGAGCTCAAGCGCGGCAGCTTCGTTGGTCGCTCGAGCCTCGCTGCCCGGGCGCCGCAACTTCTTTGGTAGCCCGGGTGCCGGTGCTGACGCTACTTGTCCGCACGTCGTCCCACGCCGTCCGTCGTCGCCGGCTTCATCTTGTTCTCCGCCGCTCTTCTTCAGCCGCCGCCGCTACCCCGGTAGCCGTCGTCACCAGTCCAGCCCCTTCGTCTTCGTCCAGCGCCAGCCCGTCCGGCAGCGTCGCCGTCATCTACCCCGACCACTTCGTCTACTCCCACCATCGATGGCGACATCGGCCTCGCGCCGATTGGTGCCACAACCGTCGCCGAGTCTTCTTCTCTGCTGGCCCTCCGACTCCTTGACATGGCCTACAGCTCTTGTAGGTCTCTCATTTACGCATGCATGGTGCTGGCAACAACGATGTGTGCCTTCGTCCACGATGTGTCCCCAGGCAAGCCCGGTAGGGTGCTTCGTAAACTTCTTCTTTGTCTGTCTTCGCATGCCCGTTGCTGGCATCACCGATGCGTGCCTTCGTCTACGACGTGTCCCCGTGTTTGGCAAACCTAGCGCGAAGCCTCGTCAACACCGTCCTCTACCCGGCGCACACTACTTTGACACCACTACGCCCATGACAAACTCGGCGCTTCCTTGCACCCACAGCTCCACGGCGACATCCTCGACACCGGCTCCCCGACTCGACATCGACCACGAAGTTCTTCGCACTGCTACCTCGACCACGACTACACCACCCTACGCTCTTGGCTAAATCGATAAACGACACAAAGGGCTACCGCCTTGCCTGAGCAAACTCGTCAGTTTCCACTGCAGCCACAACTTCCGCGATGCATCGACCGTTACGATTGTTACGTGGGGTTGTCCGTCAGCTTGCTTTCAGATTCTTCTCCAGTCTCACCGTCTGCTTCGCTATCGTTGTGACTACGGAGAGGGATGTCAAGTATATGATTATTACGAAGTATAGTATATACTAGGATTTGATCCTGCCTTGTTTTATACTTTAAATTGGTCATTGTACTCCTACATATATACCCACGAGGCTCAAGCAATAGAAAATCAACAACAATTTCACCAATTTCTTCTCTCTGCCTTCAAAGAACGTGCACTACGCATGCACGGGACGCAGCAAGGCCAGCAAAGCAGCAGGCGTGAAGAGCATTCTGGCATGAAGAAACAATTCGTCTGAGTGACTTGATTTGACGGAGGGAGCCGTACGTTTATGTGCTGAGGTACTCGCCGTGACGTCCATGGAGTGGTCAGCCAAGAATTTGTATGCAGCAGATTGCTTTCAGAAAAACAGAAGTCCAAAAATTTTGTCCCCGTCTTCATCGTCCATTGCTTGTATGATCCTAGATATACCTATATATATGTGCCCCCTCTATAAAAGGGGCCGACTCCTCCCGTCTGCGTGAGTACTTAAATCATGTTCAGGCGCATGCCACACATACGTTTTAGGGCAAGTGTGGGGGGCAGTCATCTGCCAAGTCCTTCCGCCCGCTCGTTTTGACTCGCGATTCGCATAGTACTTCAATCCCACACAAGGGCAAACTAAAAAAGAAAATCTCTCAAAAATTTAGCTTCAATGATTAACTTTACGGTTTTTGCATCTAAAACTGCCAAGTTTTCACCAGTTTTATAGATATAACTGCAAGCAATTTTTTTTGTCGGTCGTCAACACAAAATAATTGATTTTTATTGATCGCTCGTACTAAGTCTCGACGTTGAAACTGAACATATTTTTCTAAGGTCATCAAATATATTGAAAAATGGATCTTATTTAAAAGCACTGGTCAAGAGAAACATGAATATGAAAACATAACTTAATTTAGAATTATCGTTTAAAAGATATAGAACTTTAAAATCGGAAGCCAAATAAAAAATTAAAGCAGGCACCAGGGACATGCGTACCTCTGCACTTGTGAGCCACAAATCCTCGTCCACCTAGCCCCCTATCAAGCACACAATCGTACCAAGGTAAGTACTTTGTGAAGATAAGGATGGACAAGCTAAGCACCCAATCGTACCAAGGTAGGTACTTCGTGAAGATAAGGATGGACATGCAACCTAAGGATCCTATTCAGCTTAATTGGGTGATTAAACTAATAGAACTTGAGAACCAAATATGTAGTTGGATGGTTATGGGGCCGGGCAGTTGTATCCTCGGCCTATCAGGGTTCAGGACATGGACTTGACACTGGTGCTCACATTTTTCTGGATATATTTGAAGCTTTTTGGCGATGTGCGTTTAGTGGAAGAAGATGTTCCCATCGACTATGAAGACGTCTATAACGATTTTGTCAATCCCAAAATGATGTGCCGGCTCGATCAAAATAATGGTAGGGGGAGAAGAAAGAGAGGAGAGTCACGAAAATAGGGTAAACGCAAACCAGAGCTACAAACGGAAGCCGAAGCAACATCTTCTTCCTTTTTCCATACAGAGAAAGTGTCTGGGAGGTGATCATAGGAATAGGATTTGTGTGTGTATGTTCATCTGGGTGAGTGTGTGTATGTATGAGTGTCTATGTATGTACTGTGTTAAAGAAAAGAACTAATAGAACTTGTAAGGGTTTGGTGCATGCTCAAGGACTTTATGGCTTAGTCAGTAGGAAGACCAACTTAGAGCCTCTACAACCACAATTGCTTGATTCGGTTACTCATACGTCCGCGGATGTGCCCGGTCAGTGTCATGGCACGTCTATTTTGGATCCTCATTTTTCTTGCGAAACAACCACACTTCTCATATTATCCTCATATTGTCCGGTCACGTGCATATGATTGGTGAAGAGGAAGACAATGAAGAGAAAGAAAGAATAAAGAAAGAGAAAAAGAAGTCCGTGGTTCGCCAAATCCTACGTAGCACCTTGCCTGGGCATGCCCGGAGATCCCTACATATCCTCCATGTATATGGCTTGGATATGGGGATTTGTGGACTGCTCGAACATGTCTGGACAAAATGAAGATTACAGTTGGATGGTTTTTAAACTTCTTTCTTCTTTCTGAACAGTGACTGGGCTGTCCAATGGGACGTTGTAGGGCTCCGGTTGCACACGTGAAGTACCCATGGGTATATCTACTTGCACACTCTGAAAAATACACGATTTAATCCATGATTTGTGTGTGTTAACATGATTGCTAACAAGTGGGTCTAGTGTGTAAGTGCACCGGTGGCAAAAAACCAGTCACATCAATAGCCAACTAGAACTATCAATATCTCACAATCCTTTGCTCGAATTGAGCTGAATTTTCCCTAAAATATTAGTGAGTGCTTGTATGATTTATTGGGAGTTATTTTTGCATTTAAAAAAATATTAATTTGAGAAAAATATTGAACGAGCCAACTAACGTTGCAAATATCTCACAAACTATTGGTCCAAATGAGCTGTGTTTTTTTCAGAATAGTATTGGATACAGGTGTGATTTACTGAAATTGTTTCGCGTTTCTTTTGAAAATTTTAAATTTTGAGTAAAGAAATATACGAGCCAATATAAACTACCAATATCTCATTATAATGTGATCCAAATCAGCTGAAACTTTCTAGATTCATCACTAGTTACATCTAACTAGTACCACACCACAAACTTTTGAATGACAAAACATAAGATTGCTAGACAAATCTGAAAAGATTCATAAATAGCCACAATATTCATAAAATAAGATCAGTAGCACCAAAACATGGATGATATTGTTGCCATTGGGCTTTAGCATCCAAGTAGTCGCCATATGGCCATTACAGACATCATCAAGTCTCACACACCAAAATATTACCGCCATGGGGTTTTATTATCCAAATACATCCCAAGTTGCAGTATAGGCATCACGTACTAATATACCGTATTCATTCTTGTCGAGGCTGGACTTGAAGTGAAGTAGGAATACACTCTGTTGCTTTCTTATCCTCGCCGCCATTTTTCTGACACCAGTGTACTTACAAACTGGACCCAATTATCAGAAATCATGTCGATACATCCAAATGGTGGATTAGACCTAGCTGTGAATTACCCCAATATATGGTGTTTGGTGCAACAAACCTATAAAATAGGTGTTATGTGCAACACTAGCACCAAAAGTAGGTGGTTTGTGCAATTTCCTCGCGTGAAGAGTATTTTGCTATGAAGAATCAATCCGATTGAGTGCACGTGACCTGATTTGAGGGAGGGAGCCGTACGTTTATGTGCTGAGGTACTCGCCGTGACATCCATGCAGTGGTCAGCCAAGAATTTGTATGCAGCAGATTGCTTTCAGAAAAGCAAAAGTCCAAAACTTTTGTCCTCGTCTTCATCTATTGCTAGTGATCCTAGCTAGATATACCTATAAAAGGGGACGACTCCTCCCGTCTGCGTGAGTACTTAAATCATCCTCACAAGAAGTCACAACTCGCAAGTGATAGCTAGCCATGGAGGTAGAGCAATGGCTTCACATGGCCAACGGCGACGGAGAGAACAGCTACGCCACCAACTCCAGACTCCAAGTAACTACCGTCCCATGCATGCATGCTTGTTCTCCTTCAGCTGCTTTGTTCTAGGTTGAACTACCTGTACTGAATATTTCCGTTAAGAAATTAATGGAATTTGTTGTGAGCCTGGTTGGGGAAAAAAGTGCATGCATTTATTGCCTTTTGCGTCCAGAGGGTGCTCGATCGATTAATTAATTTGTTACTCCCGCCCGAGCAGGAGAAGGCCATGCTTGAGACCAGGCCGGTGCTCCAGGGCGCCGTGGTGGAGCTGTACAGGTCACTGCCGGACAAGAGCACCATGGTCGTCGCCGACCTAGGCTGCTCGTCAGGGCCGAACACGCTGCTGCTTGTGTGGGAGGTCATCGGTACAATCTCCGACCACAACCGGGAAGAAGAGCAGGAGCAGCGCCCTCCTGCCGCAGCCATGGAGTTGCAGTTCTTCCTCAACGACCTGCCGGGGAACGACTTCAACCTCGTCTTCAGGTCGCTGGATCGGCTGCAGGAGCTCACCGCCGATAGGAGGCCGCAATACTACGTGGCCGGGATGCCGGGTTCTTTCTACACCAGGCTGTTCCCATGCCGGAGTGTCCACCTCTTCCATTCCTCCTACTCCCTCATGTGGACGTCCAAGGTGCGTGCGTACAAACCAGTTCGAGGCATTGTTTGAGCTCAAGTGAAACCCGTGTTAAAACTGCTTGAGAATCTCTTCAACAAACTCACATGATTTACTCACTCATTTCTTAGCAAGAGAAAAAAATTAATATACTTTTCCAAACAATCCTGCCTTGCCACAAGGTGCAAGAAGACAACTGCGACTAGAGAAACGAGAGGAATGTAAACTCTAGAATGTAATTACATGTTATCCCTTATTTTTTCTCTCTATACTTGCTACTCCCTCCGTTCCAAAATATAGTGTGTTCTCGGTTTCCACGCTTCAACTTTGACCATAAATTTAACCAACGAGACCGATTGCGGAAGGAGCAAAAATTATATCAATGAATTCGTATTCAACAGAAGTTTTCAATTATATAATTTTTGCTCCCGCCACAGTCGGTCTTATTGGTTAAATTTATGATCAAAGTTGAACCTCGGAAAACGCGGGCGCGCTATATTTTTTTTTTAGAAAAGGAGGGAGTACCAGAATTAGTTTCGAGAAATATGCTGACCATGACGTTATAGATGGCTATCCATTGTCCTTACAAAAAGAGGGTATCCCATGTTTTGCTACTTGCTATGTAAGATGATCTTAAGAGAATAATGAAGTGCATGCGATGTACAAACTGAAGTGTGGGTGGATTAAATGCCAAGAGCTAGCCAAAATCCAACTCATCCAGCTACAATTCCCTGGTGAAATTTAATTCAAACGATAATCCAAACTTTGAGAGAAGATAAATACTAAGGAATATTGGTTGTTGAACTTGAAAGAAAGAAGCCACTTTTAGGGGTTGTTTGGATACAGAGTTTTTGCCAAACCTGTTTCCGCTAATCACGTTTATGGGTGTAACCACCTAAAACCATGTTTGTTTGACGTAACAAATCCTTGGATAAGTAAATCCTGGTTTTCTTAAAACTGAAAAAGTGAGTTATGGAAAAACGACTATTAGCCGTTTTTCTAAAAACCCGTTTAGTGCATCGTGACCAGATGGAGGTTGACTTCCATGAAACCTCAATGCACAGGAGCTATACCGTGGCTTGCGAAGTGAACATCATCGAGGCAAGCAACACTTGTCTTACGCCATGGCAGGGCATGTCGACGACGATGACACGACGCCATCGTCGGCGATGCTTTGTGGAGTGTCCGTTCTATGCCATGACCGACAACAACAGGTGAAGCGCTTGAGGGCGGCGGGCCGGCGGCGACGCAAGGCCGTTCCCGATGCTGGCTTCAGCGGGTCGAGCTCGTCAGTCGCCATGTCGTTCTGGCCTGTTCGACATCAACGCCGTACATGATACACGCTGATTGGTATATACGATCAGGCAGCCGGCGACGACGCAGTTCAACAGTAGCCGGTAGTCAGGCATAAGCCCATCGGTAGTCAGGTATAAGCCCATGGGACTCTATCCCGCTTTTCCACGTTAGTAATGGAAAGAAAATCCGTCGAACAAGTTGCATGCGAGTTTGAGGAGGAAGAGAAGGATCGGCGTCGAGATTAACCCAAACAAAGAATTGTGTAAACTCATCTTAACAGAATAACTAATCAAAACTCGTTTTCCTAAAAATTCTCGTAAAACCTGTTTTGGATAACCCAGGTTTAATTCTCCTAATCCAAACAACCACTTAGGGATCAAGTGCATTAGCCAATGACTAATTATCCTGGTGCAAAAGTTGTCACTGGTCGCTACCATTCATTACGGTTCATATCAGTTCAGTAACCGTGGTTTTGTTACATCGGGGGAGAAAAAGGTATTTCAAATCCTACAAAAATCAATTTTACGTATACATATGGACATATATATAGCACGTGTGTATAAAGTTTAACATATTACTGTATGTCTTTTCTGCTGTAGCTTGCACACAAGAAAACAAATGTGTCGATCAAAGATTGACTTACTATTTGTCCAAATTTGTATTTCTTCATGTCGCTTATTAACATATTTTTGAATAACATTGTGAATAGATGCAATATATATTCATGGGGTTTTGGAAATTTTAAAGAAAAATAAATTTGTACATACCAGTATATTGATTTTGTCCAACTAATCACATAACTATATCAATTCCTTTATGGCTTCCAAAGGTACGGGATGAGCTTTCAAGAGGTGCTTACCTGAATGAAGAGAGCATCTACATTGGCAAGAGTACTCCTCCAGCTGTGATAAAACTATACCAAGAAGAGTACCAAAAGGACCTGTCTTTGTTCCTGACGCTGCGATTCAATGAACTTGTACGTGGTGGGCATATGGTTCTAACATTTCTAGGCAGAAAGAGCAAAGACATGTTGTTACATGGTGAAGCAAGCAGCATGTGCTGAAGGTATGCTCTATAATGTGCTGACTGAATGCTAATTCGTATATATATCTCCTAGTGCTATCTTATGAATGAAGGACTTGGAAGCAGCTAATAGGCTGTCACCCGCCCAAATCTTCCCCAATGATCATTTTCCATCAGCGTTGCTAATGAGACATGAGTTGTTCGACCAAGTGAGAGACCAGAACGGCCGCATCCCTTTTCAACTCAACGTAAAGACAAATTGAACCGGGAAAAGAGAAAAGAAGGATTGTCTCGACGAATATTCTTTAAATTTTTATGATTCCATCATAGGTAGCTTGAAATCATAAGCTCGACTTTCAGAAATTAGAGCTTTCAACAAATTCTAAACTTCCAAAATAGTGCGGCAAATTTCCAAGATTTCTTATGAGCCTCTACGAGACACAACTTTCATAAATTACAAGAAACTACTCTAGAAATTTCTCATAAACTTTCAGAATAGTAAAATATCAAATGGTTTTCAAAGATTTTGGGTCGAACTATCCAAATATTAAAACATCATTATCTAATAAAATTTCAAAAATTTCATGTGAACTTCTAGAGTTTACAATAACTGGAAGAAAATAAAATTATATATGCCACCTTCTACAGTCTCTGGCCCAATGATAACAATAGGCATGGTAGCTATAACGATGGTATGGTAGCTGAAGGCCACATGCGGGTTAAGAGCACGAATTGGTGACGTCTGTGAAACTTGGACACGTGGTGGAGGCAGAGGACGTGATACTCTAATGCCTAGCTAGCAGTGGCAGCGGCCAATCTCAATAACATTATATTTAGGCATGACAGCTAATGGATAAAGGCGGCAGAGGGTCCTTCCATGGAGCGCTGGAACCTATACGGTTGGAAACAATGTAAAGGGTGGTGCCCAAATGAATTGTTGGAGCCACGCATAGCACACATCGCTGAGGAGAAATAGAAGTGTGTCCAAGTCTGCATGGTCTAAAGTTATTGTGACTACGGGTATCCATCTACGAGATATCTTGTGAGGAAAACTATTTATATTTAGCATCTTAAAACATGCATATGAATTCATACAAACTTTGAAAAAAAGTACTATTTTTCTGCAACGTGTGGCAGGGCCTTGTGGAGAAGGAGAAGCTGGTCTCTTTCAATCTTCCATTTTATGCGCCATCTATGGACGAAGTGAAGGCTGTGGTTGAGGAGAACAATCTCTTCAATGTGGAACACATGAGTGTGTTTGAATCAAGCTGGGATCCACAAGAAGACGACACAAACGATGATGTCGTGTTGGGCTGCAGCAGTAGTGGGTTGAATGTTGCCAGGTGCATAAGGGCGGTGGCGGAACCGCTGATTAAGAAACACTTCGGAGAGGCCATTCTTGATGATCTGTTTATGGTTTATGCCAGCATGATTTCAAAGCACATCAAGAAAGCGAAGGCCAAGTATCCTATAATTATCATCTATTTGAAGGCCAAGCACTAAGAAATACTTCTCAAGTGTCAATTTGAATAAATGCGGGGAGTTCAGTATTTCCGGTCCATCACATATTATATGTAAAAGATGTTTTGTTAATATTTTGTACGTATGGAAAAGGATGTTTCCTTGTCAATTCCATGAATTTTATGGCAAGCAAGTACGCTAGAAACCCTGCCATTTAATATGTAAAAAAAATGTTTGGATGATATTGTATAAGAATAAGAATGTATGGCTTAGTTGGCTACATGGAAAAGACATTTGTCTAATTTTATGCATATTCTGTTTGTGCAAAGGCCAAGATTTGAGGATCCTCATTTGGCAACCCCTACCGAAGAGATTGTTTTTCTTTTTTCAAAATGGTTGCTGAGTTAATTAGAGAAAACCAAGCGAAAACCAGATTGCCTAGTTAATTATGAAGAACCGGACTAAAACTATCACAAACGCTGAGCTGCACACATAAGAAATCCCATGCACAAAGCTCGAAAGAGGGCCCCAACGAGACAGCACGTGTGCGCCATCGTGATCCCTCCTCCACTAGAGGCATCATCGCCACCCCTAAACTCTGAGCAAACAACTCCGACTTCGCCGTCAGCATTGTTGACACAATCCACATCATCGCGGACGCGTGAAGCTCCATGAAGATCTGGGCAAAACACAGCCACATGCTGCAAAATAGCGCAACTCCGACTCCGACGGAGAACTCTGAAGAACAAATCTAGGCACGGTTGGTGCCGCAGAAGATCATCGAACGGGCCACCTACAGCCCGTATACCAGAGGGCTCTGCTCCAGCAGCTTCGACTCCACAACAACCAAAAAACGGAGGCAATACCACAGACACACCGAAGAAGAAACGACTACTACAACCATTGCCGCCTCACCGACATCGCTCCCACCTTCATCCTTGTCACAAAAGTATGAACCTCACCTCGCGGAGCTAACCGGCGGTCAACCTCCAACGAGATGGTCCACCACACCACCCCTGCTGCCACCACGGAACAGGCCACATTGCAGCCAACGTAGCCACCCGCACCATGCGGAAGCCATGGCCGGCCCTCCGGCCACGCAAGCCAGCAGCTTCGCCAATGCCTGACCCAAGTGGGACCACTACCAATAATCCTATACTCACGGGCAAACAACGGGACTTTATAGAGGCCTTAGTGCAAATTAACTTCTCCGCCCCCTGAGTTTCAGGGAGGGTGGGACCCTTCCTCCCTTTAATCCAAATCAAATGATGACACGTGACAGTCCCTGAAACCTGTAATAGCAAAGTCCGATTTTTACCGTCCACTAACACAACGCTCTGTGGCGGCCTTGAGCGCCAATGACTTGACGCACGCGAAGCACTGGTGGTAGAGCTCGACCTGGGCTTGAAGCATCTCGTGATCTCCTTGGTGGTCATGGCGAGCTCGTCTTGTTCGTTGAGCGCCGCCATGGTATTCTGTTCTAGCCAGCTAGCTAGACTAATTTATACTATAGATCGAAAAAGTCTGATCAGCAGACGCTATCTAATCATTGTCTTCCCGGCGTATCAGCGGTTCCGACGCTCCACCTTATCGCCCTCACTTGTTCGCAGCCACACAAGTTTGTTTGTGGCTGTCCGAGCGTTGCAACCAAACATAGGGTGACACCCTCACATGTAGCTAGTCCGTCAGTCCATCCGGTAGAACGATAATTTTGATCCGAACACGGCCAAATTGTTCGTTTGATGTTTCTTTTGAATAAATTATGTAGTCTTGACGGAACACATATCTGTTCCCATGTTAGAAGATGTGCTAGCACTACTGGAATTTTCGTATACGCCAGGTGCGAGGCTCTTCGCCGAGAGCCAAATCACGGACACTCGGCAAAGTAACATACGCCGAGAGGGCCTCTCGGCAACTGGAACAACTTGGCAGACACAGGATATTGCCAAGAGTAGACCTCGGGAAAAGGAGAACACTCGCCAAAGGCACAATTTGCCGAGAGCCAAGCAGCCGCCGCACAACAAAGTTTTGCCACGTGGCACATCCGGCGGCGACTGACGGCACAGTGACTTCTTTGCCGAGAATGGCTCTCGGTAAAGATTAGGCTCTCGGCAAACTTTAGTCCCACCTCGCCAAGGGATAAGCAACATGACCTATTTAAATAGTCAGATAGTCCAGATGCAGTAAGCTTTGGTCTTCATTACACCCCTATTAAGGAGATGAACCATCACTATGAATCTTCACTTGTTCCGGGCAGAGAGGATTCATAGTGATATGCCATCTTCCAATGATGGATGCCGACGCTTTTTGTTAAATCAATTACTATTATTCTTTAGTCTTTCATCCATCTTGGGCCCCCGCATTTTTCATGCATAGGCCTTCTGCAGACGAGGGAGGGGCAGGCCGTGCCACCGGGCCCCCACTTGGTGAGCTTTCCTCTCCCCAATGAATGGATGAATGCTATATGAGTGCTTGGATGCTATCATGGATTAATTTTTTGTAGTTGTTTTTATTTAGTAATTCCTATATAGTAGTTTATGTAGATGTTTTTATGTACTATTTTTCATAGTACTTTGCATGTATGCTAGATGGGTTCTATGGATGAATGCTATATGGGTGCTATGGATGATTGTATTGATTTTGGTAGTAGTTTGTCTGTATTCATTTTTATCTTGAGTGAGTGTTGATCGTATTTAACAGATAAGAGATGTTTTCAGTGGAATGCTACCGACTGTTGCCGTAGGGGGTCGCACTTCCTCTGCTCCTCCTCTGCGATCTTTGTAAATCAGGAGGATCAGAGGAAGACCGACCATCACCAACAATCGATAAGAGTTGTTCTTGGAGGAAGAAAATCAACTTTTGCCGATGGTGGTCAATCTGGGTGAATTTGTCATGTGATATATAGTTGTCATGCACGATGGACTCACCCAGCTTGACTGTCACCAAAAGACAAAATATCCGTGAGAGAGTGTCCACCATATATACCGCCACCAGAAAGAGTGTCCACCATATATACGTGAGAGAGTGTAGATGAGAGTTGTTCTTTGAGGAAGAAAATCGACTTTTCCGATGGCGGTCGACCTGTGCGAATTCGTCATGTGATATACATTTTTCACGCAAGATGGACTCGCCCAGCTCGACCATCATTGAAAGTCAAAATATCCGTGAGAGAGTATCCACCATGATTAATTGGCTTATAAGTAATCTTTGATGTTTGATTCTTATGCTATTTTTTATTATGTGATGAAAGGTGTTAGCACCGATAGATTTCACGGCTATGGCTTCCTCCGATGACGCAGCTTCCATTAGGGTCGACTCCGCGGTCAAGGAGAAGCATGCGGAGGACCTCTTAGCGGCGCTCATTGAGAAGAACCAGCAGCTGATCCTAATAAAGTATTTTGAGGATCTAGCCAAGAAGAATCCGCTAGCTAAGGAGAGGAAGGCCCCACCATGTAAGGAGAGTGACGACCCGGTGCCATTGAGTCCACCCACCATCATTCCTGACGACGCTTGGTCCTCCACTGTGGGGGGATGACCCCATGTGCGCTGACTCCATGATCACTGGTTTCACGACTACATATCAGAGTAGTCCACCTAGATAGTTTGATGTTAATTTAGTGATATAGTTATTGCTACCGGTGTAGATTACGTGTTTTGATTTTATTGTATTCTCTATAGTCGATGTAATTTTCTTAAAATTGTTTCTATTCACATTGTTTTTGATCAACCATACAGGAAGGATTTTGCTATAGGACAAATAAACATAGACAATAAATCTTACATATGAGTTTGGATAATTTAAAAAATTATGATGTTTCCAGTGCATGTGTGCAGGCGGCCATGGGAGTTAGATAATGTTTGAACAAGACACTTTTTTCAACTCTCACTGGCTAATTAGCTTCCTATATTGAGGGGTATTCTAGTGACATGCCTCTGGTGCTGGGGAAGAGAAGAAGAGATCTGGGTTCTCCTGGTGTACAGTTTTGGGATATGCCTTTTGATGTGTAAAAGAAGGCTGACAATCAGGACAATAAACTGTATGCTATGACCTTGTCACATGAAAAGCAGCCCAAAGATTTAATTTCCCCATTACAATCAATGATTCATTTCTTCCATTACTAACAAATAAATATCTTGATATATGAACATTTTAACTTTCATACATTGATGTATTTGCATAAATTCCTATCATTTCATCACCAAATTGATGGGAACGGCAATACTTTTTTTTAAAACGGAACGGCAATACTCACATGATCTATTAAAGCCTTCGAAGTATAAGCCGGAAAATGAGGTAGTACAAACTAATAAATTATTCTTCGGGGGAGATCCTTGTCAAAAGGCCGAGAAAGGTATAATGTAGATGGTCCTTAATGTACAGGTAAAGTCCTAACTATATATATTAAAGTTTATCCTTGGTTTCATACTTCTCACGAAAACAAAAACAAAATTCTAATACAGTGTTAGCATTTAACAAGTGGACTGAGTTGCTTAGTTAGTTCCGTTACTTGCAGTAGAACCTATCCGCCTGGTTTCAGGTCCTGAACTTCGCATGGGTGCTAGCATTGGAGATAGATTCTCAAAATTTCAGAATTATTCTTTCAAATATTGTAATTAAGGCTTAAAGTACATCCAAAGAAGGTGAGCCATGTTTTTTTAGGGGAAGTGAGCAGTGTTTAGGACGTTAAGATAACACTAAAAAACAAAATCCTTATTCAGAATTGTAGCACAACGTCATCTATGTTAATGCAATATCTGTCCACCAAAAAAGATCATGAATCGACCATACTTTTGTTTCAAATATTTATAATTCATTACAAATATATTAATATAAAAAATTTAACCATCTAGATGTTTGAATTCAGCGATGTTCATCTAGCAAAAGTAATTTAAGATTGTTATGCATGTGCATCATGATAAATGAATCATATGGTTTAACTATTTTATTTTTTGAAAAAGGCAAGGCAAGCCTCCTGTCTCTTCATTCTCTCGGGCATAAAATATTATCTTTATTAACGGTCGAACTCCTTCTCGAAAAAATTAAAGGTCGAACTAGTCTACTTACAAAAAGAATAGAAATGGGAACAACATATGTTCCCGCAACAACCGGTGTTTCCAATCGCCATGACAAATCAATCCGTGGAAAAAATTCACTACCATACTTCATCACAAGCTGGCTTCTAATAGAAAACGAATCTCTGACCCACTAGTGACTATGATGGACCGTCATCCGTCATTCCCGCCGATCGATCAATGGAAAAGGGAAGGGGGAGATGCAAACGGCAGATTGGACAATAACAACGAGCAGTATCCATGTCTACATCCATCTACCACCACTTCGAAGCGAAGCCAAGGACCATGGTCGACACCAATCTGGGAAGGGACGTCTCCTAGCTGGCTTAGTCATGACTAAAGCCACACTGGTCCTATCCACCGCTAACCACTATGATTCACATGCAATTGCTACAGTCGTTGGTTTCTCTTACCAGCTCCTATGAAAATCTCTGGATACCCCGCCGGATGATGCGGTTTGAAACTGTGTCGGTATTTTCATAAATAGGAAGGGATGATGCACTACAGCTACAGTAGGTATTTTCCTCAGTTATAAAACCAAAGTTATCAATACAGTAGGAGAACCAAGCAACACTATGTAAATAGTACCTGCACACAAAGAACAAATACTTGAAACGCGACGCATAAGAGGGGTTGGCAATCCCTCCTCGGTAAAAAGATATATAAATTTGTATGAGTTTGGATAGATAGATCTTGATGAAACACGAAATAAAAAAAAGTGCAGCAAGGTATTTTTGGATTTTTGGAAATATAGATCCGAAAATAATATCGCAAAAGATAGAAGATAGAAGATCGGAAAGCAAATATGATAAAACATCGGACCGAGGGCCGTAGATTTCACTAGTGACTTCTCTCGAGAAAATATGATACGGTGGATAAACAAATTACTGTTAGGCAATTGATAGAAGATCAAATAATCATGACGATATCCATAGCAATGATCATGAATATAGGCATCACGTTCAAAATTAGTAGACCGAAACGATTCTGTATCTACTACTTTTACTCCACACATCGACCGCAATCCAGCATGCATCTAGTGTATTATGTTAGAACTCAGAGAAGCGTAACCATGTCAAAACTCAGAGAAGCGCTACGACTGGGGGAGATATGGTTGAAAAACCGTTCTCGGGTCCCCTGGCTACGTGAAGGGGATCGGAATACGACTTATTTTTACGCGCAAGCAAGGCAACATAAATGTATTAACAAGATCGCAAACCTGCAGCGATCGGATGGCTCGGTTTGCGCCTCGGGAAATGAAGATAAGGAGAAAATTCTTGCTACGAAGCACTATACACCTCCCAAGGTTTCAGCAATAGTGATGATCTGTTATCACATGTACCCAGTCGGGTCACACCGGCCATGAATGACTTCCTGTGTAAACCGTACGAAGCCTCGGAGATAACCACTGCACTATTTCAAATGGCGCCATCGAAAGCGCCCGGGGTAGACGGATTCACTCTGGGGTTTTATCAGCGCCACTGGAACTTATTGAAAGATGACATAATTCTGGCAGTGCTTGATTTCCTGAATGGTGGTGAACTACCAGCTGGACTAAACGACACTTCCATTACGTTAATTCCAAAGGTACGTCATCCACAGAGTATTTCACGGCGGTGCACGACTATCTCGGTTACGGATATCTTGTGGGGCAGGTGGTCCACGGATTTTCTGGATGCGTCAGGTGCATGGATGACACAACGTATCGCCAGCTAGATAGAGATCCTGGGTCTTCGAAAACCGTGTTCATGGGGCATCGAAAGTGGCTTCGCGATGATGACCCATGGAGGAAACGCAAGGATCTGTTCGATGGTGAAACCGAACTCCGAAGACGCCCGTGTACGAGGAGCGGCGAGGAAATAGACGAGCTGTTGAAAAATTGGAAAGATTGCCCACTGCCGGGAAAGAAGCAAAAGGCGCCAGGGCCGGGAAAGAAGCGAAAGGTGCCAGAGCCGCTGCTGAAGGTATGGAAAAACGAGGTCTGTTTTCTGGGACTTGCCGTACTGGAAGATCCACCGTGTGCCTCACAGCCTTGATGCCATGCATATGACGAAGAACGTGTGCGAGAGTCTGCTTGCTACCCTGCTCAACATGCCAGAGAGGACCAAAGATGGGCCGAAAGCAAGGGCAGACTTGAAATCAATGGGCATCAGGCAGGAGCTTCACGCTAATGATGATGATGATGATGATGATGAGGCGAAGCAGGACACAGAAAGTCGTCGCAAAGGCAAAAAGGCCAAGAAGACCGGAAATGACTACCCTCCCGCGTGCTTCACTCTAAGTCAGGAGGAGATCGAGCAGATTTTCACCTGCCTCGTAGGAGTAAAACTTCCTTACGGTTACGCGGGGAAGATATCAGATACCTAGACCCAGCGAAGCAGAAGTTCAGCGGGATGAAGTCTCACGACTGTCACGTGCTGATGACGCAGATACTTCCAGTTGCAATCCGTCGGATCATGGACGCGCACGTCCGTGAAATGCTATTTGGCCTATGCAACTTTTTCGACGTCATCTCTCGGAAGTCGGTTGGCGTGAGGCAACTCAGAAGGCTACATGAAGAGATCGTGGTGATACTATGCGAGCTTGAGATGTACTTCCCGCCCGCATTCTTCGACGTTATGGTGCATCTGCTGGTCCATATCGTCGAGGATATCATCCAACTCGGGCCGACGTTCCTGCACAACATGATGCCATTCGAAAGGATGAATGGTGTCATCAAAGAATACGTTCGCAACATGTCACGTCCAGAGGGAAGTATAGCCAGGGGCTTTCTGACCGAAGAGTGCATCTCCTACTGCACGAATTATCTAGGCATCGAGAACCCCGTTGGTCTGCCCGTCAACAGGCACCTCAGCATGCTCGCTGGATGGGGTCACCATAAGGGTCGCCGTGAAATGCATGTCGACTTTGAGGGTCGACTCGCCGACTTTGAAAGAGCAAACCTAGTCGCGCTACAACACATAGACGTGGTCGATCCTTGGGTGGTAGAGCACAAAACCTTTATTGAGAAGACGTACAATGACCGAGGCCAACAGAGGATGGACGGAGATATAATCAAAGAGCACAACTCATGTTTCACGCGTTGGTTCAAGCAGAAGCTTCTGTCCTACCCTTTACATGAGGATTCTTCCGCGGAAGAACAACTCATATTCGCCTTGTCACAGGGCGCCGAGCACAACCTGATGACCTATGAGGCATACGATATCAACGGCTACACATTCTACACCGAGGACAAGGACATGAAGAGCGATGGTTATCCGAACTCCGGGGTAACGATGGAATCCTACACCGGTAACGACAAGGACAGATACTACGGAAGGATCGAGGAGATCTGGGAGCTGAGCTACGCTAGAGAGAAGATCCCGATGTTCCGTGTCAGATGGGCCAAGAGCGTCCTAAAAGAAGACCGGTATTTCACCACCATGGTTATACCCGAAGCCAAATCCAAGACCGCGGGCGCAAACGTCACCGTGAAAAATGAGCCATGGGTACTGGCTTCACAAGTGGACCAATGCTTCTTCATTACCGACCCGTCAAAGCCCAGTCGTGTTGTCATGAGGAGAGGCAAACACTACAAGAAACCTGTTAATCCATGACGGATTTCCGGTGACAATATTGAAAACTGTCATGAACAGCCTGGTATAGCCCCGCAAGCCCGCTAAAGCCCGCCTAACCGTTCCCGTATAAAATGAGAACCCTAATCCTCATCGGCCCTCCTCTCTCCCTACGCAGCCCCCTCCCTCATCTCCCACACCACGCCGCCACTCATCGCCTCTTTGCCTCCCTCCTGCCATAGCTCGCCGCTGGCCCTTGCCCTCCCTCCCCCTCACCTCGCAGCTCCGGCAACTACCAGATCCGCCGCATCCCCCACCCATCCATCCCTCTCGCAACACATATCTCTCTCCCTTGTGCAACCACTCACGCCGAGACCAAATGCCCGATGATTCCGACAACGTCCGTCACCGGGAGTTGTTCTCTGACCCCTTCGTCCTCTAGTCCGGCTGGATCTGTCGCTCCCTGTATCTAGCGCTCGCCCGCGACCCCTAGCCATGGCTAGGGTTTCGGCTGCAGCATCATATCCAACGCTGCACATCTCCGGCGGCTCCTCTTCGTCCACACAACGCCTCTCCGGCAGCTCCTCTCTGTCCACACCGCCCCCTTGGAAATCACCTTGTGGGCTGCACGGTGCTGACGCTGTCCAACATCCAGCAGCGGGCGACCAACCCCTGGGCCGCCGTCGGGAACACCTTCTTCTCTACCAAGGTTAGCCCCCCGTCCGACCCAGATCACACTAACTCGTCCCTGATGCCCCCCGACCCACCTCTCTTGATTTGGTCTGATCCCCCTGTGCGTGCGTGTAGGAAGTGTTTGAGAGCCCCGCTGTTTGCGATCTGTTTATGAGTACTTGGCATTCAAGGAGCAGACTGTCGATGAGCAGTAAGTTTCAAGACGAAATATTAGCAGTTGTAGGTAAATTGTTCATTCTACTTGTAGTGAATAACCTTATGAATTCATTCTCTCTGTCTTGACAAAAGTTCCAGCAGGAAATTTGTGCTTGTGCTTGATTGACCCACTACTCTACATTCTGTCTTTGGGTTCAGAGTGTGTTGTTGACTCACCCGATTAATGGCCTTTTTTTTAATGGCGGATGTATTTCAGGGAGGCAGTGAGTAATATACCAAGTTACAATCTTATGAGTTTTTTCCCAATCGCTATAAACTATAGTGCTTATTTCAGTTGCAATGCTAGATTCTTTGGTGCCAATTGGTTTAGCCAATCCGTTAATCCTGTTTGTTCCTATATAGATAGTACTTAATGATACACGCATATTTCGACAGTCGCTTCACCTCTGTTCCTATATAGATTGATAACAAAGGGCCAAACTGTTACCGTCGACTCCCTAGTGTGGCCACCGCCTTCTCTAACTATACATGTGTGTTGAGTGTGCGTGCTGACAAGGTGGCGCCAGCTGCTATCGAGGGCTCTGGTGCAGCAGCCGGTGTGTTGTGTGTGCGTGCTTCCTCTCTGAATATTTAACACTATTTTTTCTCTGAATTTCTTCTGTATCTTGTACACTACAGGGTACCAAGTCGAGACAAACTCCAGGGTACCAAGTAGAGACAAACCGATGCACTGTGGTATGTGGCCTTCTATCAAGATCTAATTAAGTTTAGATTCCTCCCTAGGTCTTGGAGAGATGATTTCTGCTACTGTATTAATATGTCAACATGTTCTATTTGGAGTTTTCTCCCTAGGCATTTCTTTTTCTATCCTTGTTGTCTCCTGCAGCCCGGTGAATATGTATTCCAGAAATAAGTTTAATCCGATTCTAAGAAGAAAATTACATTGTTACATTGTGGCAGTGCTACAGTAAGAATACAGAGGTTTAAATCTATTTATTTTTGTACTACACACATGTATTAGTGAGTCAATTTAGAGTAGTAGTACTACCATTGGTCGTGCACCTACTAGTACTAGTACCAAGGCCACGTGTTCGCTCACTCTATATCAACCTGGAGGCACAAACAGAGATAGCACTTGCCAACACAGTGACACAATGCATTTTTTCTTCAACTCCTTTGCTCCATCAGTAGGTCGCCCTCCTCAATAGTGCTCCTAACAAGTGATACTAAATCTTCTTTCTTCATTTTATTCCTCTCTTTTTATTTTGATAACTTGACACTCTAATTTTCTGACAATGATCTCTTGTTTTCGGTATGCAGGTCTGGGTAGCTTCGTAACAGTCGTGTCGTTGCATGGCGCACAATAGACCTTCAGAGGGCGATCACGATGGCTGTTGTGGAACTGAACCGCGATCAACCAAGGTTTAGTTCTCTACCGAGCGATTCGACATATTTGGATTTCACTACTATGATTTCTCTGTTTTTTGCATTCGCTAACTCAATTGCTATTGAACTGACCTATTTAGTTGATCTGGTTCAAATTTACGCATTTATCACTAGGGTGTGATTCCGAACTAATTTTTTTGTGCCCCATGGATCTTGGTGGTTAATTTTATCATCTCACGCACTCCAATCAAAGTAAACCTATACATCCTAACCACCATCTCAGTACCTCTTAACAGAACCATTTGCCTCTTATTTCTATAGATCTATTAGTGGCCATGGCTCTTAGTTATTTTGCATGCCGTTTGAGTTGACTTGGCATTTAAGTGTTCACTATTGTCAGTACCTTGATAAATATTTAGTTTCATGTGTAAACTTGTTAAGATATTAACATTAGAAGCTTACACCAGCCAGGTCGACGAGCGGTGGCTCCATGCCATGGATATAGTTTGTTGGTGATGCCATTTTTTGTTGGATTTATATGGCCTCAAATGCTGCTGCTATAGTACTTGAGTTCTGCAATGTATGTTCTATTATGTTATCACTTCTAGGTCAACTTGATTATACTTTCATTTGACACATATCTATTTGATTAATTTGTAGCAACCTCATGTTTATTGTTGTTTTATACTAGATACTTTGTTATTCTCATTTGTAGGCACAATAAGATCTAAGGATTTTGGAAAGCATGTAATTTGATTTTTAAGTTTCTTCTACTATCTATTCATATCTACAAATGTCTAATGTTGTTGTGAATATGGTAGGTATTATTGGGTAGCAGGCTACTTGGTGATGTCCATCACAATCTGCCATGACATATAGTTGCCATCAGGAGAGTCGACGACAAGAACACGAGTGACAACCTTAGTAGTGAATTGGATTGAACCAGTTCCTAATCCTTGCTGTGTGATATATTGTGTCAATATATGTTGTATATTATCATTTCATGGAGGATATGATAAATTTCTTTGGAAATATTGTACTTTGGAAATATTTGTGTAACGTATGGTACTTTGGAAATATTGTTCTGGTCCAAAATTCGCATTATGATTTACATGATGCATTATGCTAAAAGTGTATTTGATCAAAGTTGGGCCGAAAGAAATGGATGAGACCAAATTTAAATTGATGCTAAATCCATGACGGTTCCTGTGACAAAAAATGGTGTCCACGTAGGTAGCCACATCATTCCACGTGGCATTGGTCCATGACGGTCTGTACCGTCACAGCCTAGTTTGGGCTTGGGCGGGCCTGAGGTAGTTCCATGACGGCCAAAAACCGTCATGGAAGCTATGCTGTCAAATTATGACGCGATATACATGAAGGATTTCAAGTCCGTCATGATGGGCACGCATGACAGTTTTTGGCTAATCTGTGACAGCTAAGGACCGTCACGTATTAACAGATTTCTTCTAGTGAAAGGGAAGATCATCGAAATGGATGGAGTAGCCAATGAGCAAGACTTCGACAAGTACGGCGACCCGAAGATCGAACATGACGACGATGATGAAGTAGCATCATACACCACAAGAAGAAGCAGGACCACCTTACCTAAAGGACGTCCGTTCCACAGAAGAACTCCATTTGCGAAAAAGAAGGGCAAGAAGATTGTGAACAGATAGCTAGCTAAGATCGATTGTATTTAAATTGTAGCCTTCATTTCTCAGGCACTTTTTGATATCATGAATATTTTTAAATTTCATGGGTACTTTTTGAATTAATGAATATTTTTTCAAATTTGATGATACTTTTTCATATTCAATATGAAAAAATATTGAATATTCATGAGGACACTCGATCTCGATCCCCCTCCCTCTCGATAGCTATCCCCCTCGCCAGATCCCCCTCGCCGCCGAGCACCCCCCGCACCCTCCCCCCGCTCCACCGCCGCCGACGACCCCCCGCACCCTCTCCCGCTCGACCGCCGCCGCCGACACCTCGCACCTTCCCCCGGCCCACTCCACCGCCGCCGCCGACACCCGCACCCTCCCCCACTTTTTGAAAATATTTTTAAATAACAAATTTGATGATATTTTCAAATAAGAAATTTGATGATATCATCAAATAACAAATTTGATGATATTTTCAATTAAAAATAAAAAAACAAATTTGATGATATTTTCAAAAAAAAATTGATGATATTTGATGATATCTTCTGTTCTAGTCCTCATGAAAATAACAAATTTGATAAAAAAACAAATTATTAGATGCAACAATAAATAATGAAAAAAAATGTTACTAATGGCGCACTAGAGGAGGGTGCGCCATTGCTGTCAGAAAAAAATTTACTAATGGCGCACCAGAGAAGGGTGCGCCATTGCTATCAGAAAAAAAAAACTACTAATGGCGCACCAGAGGGTGGTGCGCCATTGCTATAGTGTCTAGCTGGATACCCCTTCGCCCAATCCCCCCTTCCCTCTCCCTCGCCAGATCCCCCTTCCCTCCCCCACCGCACCCGCTCCGACGACCCCCGGCCCGCTCCAACGACCCCCGCGCCCGCTCCACACCCGCTCCAGCTCCCCCGCGCCCGCTCCACACCCTAGCACCTCCCCACTTCCCCTCCCCTCACACTGCTTCACCCGACTAGGTCGTCCCCGTCGACACCGCATCGTCCCCGCGACCACCGTCGTCCCCACACCCCACCAAGGAGTCCAGGAGCTCTGCAATGTTCTTTTACGTCATCTACGGCCAGCCGTTCGAGCTCGACGACTCTGCATCGTGCGGATCGAGGTCTTCTTCCACCTCCGGCCACCGCGGCCTCACCGTCGATCCGCGTCACCTCGTTAACCCCGGCCCCGCACGAGCTCGCCATCGTCTTCCTCTCGGTGAGCTGCACCGGTTCCCCTTCCCCCCCTTTGATTTCATCGCCGTAGACTGTCGCACCACCGTGCCCCAGCTCCTGGTTGCCGCCCCCCGTGGCCATGCTCCCCTCGGCCCCTGGCCGCGCCCTGGCCCCGCCCAGGCGCTCACCGCACCCTAGCACCGCCCGTGCAGTGCGTGCGTGGGTGTGCGTCCGTTCGTTCCATTGGGATTGATTGGTGTGTCAAGTGCTATCTAGTTTGTTCTATGTTCGGGCTACGATGTGGAAGATGAGATTTAATTTGGCTGAACAGATGAACATCAAGTTGGGAGGCAACAGATTTGTACACATCAATTTTATCAGATTAGTTAGTTCCACATTTTCTGAGGTTTAGGTACTTGCGATTTTCCTATCCTGAACCTGAGGGCACAGGGAAAGCATGAATGGCTGTATTCTTTTTCCGAGCGAGCTGGTACTGTACTGTTGGTAATATTTTGCAGTACTCCTGTAATTTTTATATTCAGGGTTGGCTTTGTTTCCCCAAAGCTGTTACGTTACCATGTTATCATTATTACTTGGTTGCTGCCTTTCGCTTCTTTTGGTTACAGATAGGTAGATTTTGTGGTACGAGTGGTTGTAAAGTCTCTCTCTCGGTAGTTGGCAGTTGGCACATACTCGGCTCAGTGTGAGTAGCTTGCTCAGTCCACTGAACCTGATGACACAAAGGGGAGCTTAGGCTTACAAAGATTGTAAAGTTAGTATTCCACTATGCAATGCAAGGATCCGATGCATTCGTTGTTGCACCTGTTAATGTCCTGATGCAGTGATGCACATGCTACTGATAAAAGCAATTGGGCAGCTAGTGAAATGGAGCACTCCTAATCAAATTTCTAATATTGGTCTCCTATAAAATTATGAATCATGCAATATACCTTGTTACTAAGTGCATAATCAAGTGCCCTTTAGTTATTTACTATTTCAGAATGTCTTAAGCTGACACCTACTCTCAGCATATGACTCTAGCAGCTACTTGTTGTACCTTTTTTTGTTTCATACAGTACTGAATTTGTATGCCTATGCTTGATAATTTTGTTTCATATAGCTTTCTAGCTCATTAGGGGGGTTGTTCTTCTTTACAGGCGTGTTAAACAGGGTTTTATGTGGTCATATGGAGTTTATTAGGTACAGAAAGTACCTTGTGATTTTTCTAATTTTGGACATATATCAAGTCTCACCAAGACATCTTCATTACAACACTCAGCTTATCCAAGACATCTTCATTACATTCTAGATAGGATAGAAGCCTACTTTGTTTAGAAACAGAGTCAGAATTTGTAAAGGAAAACCCTTAAGCCAAACATACAACAAGCATTGACAACATAAGTGGAGACACTAATTTTCTCTGACTTGTGGAGGCTCTAATCCTCAGGGATCATGGCTAAAATAATTTTCCATGCCTGATTAGTGATTATCTGAATTAGTTTGTAAACTGTAGAGGTGGTTAGGCTCTGGTTAAAAATAAAAACAATAATAGAAGTTTTGTATTTTCTAAGTAAAAAACCCCACATATGCACCAGGATGTGATCTGTCAGAACCAAAGTAGACCTATCTCTGCATTAGTTGTTTTGTGCTCGAAGTGTCCCAGTCAAGGACAAACTGAGTGGTTGCAAAATAATATTATGTGGTCAATGTGGATTTACTATTTTCTGGTGATAGTTCTGAACTTGTAAATAAGTTAACATGCGTAAGTGAGACTTGGCATTTTAGAGCTTAGGGTCTTCAACTTCAACCATGAATTGGGATGATAATGTTATTTTGCCTTCTTAATAGAATGGTGTTATAATCAGAACAAAGCTGCTGCAAATGCATACCTTTTTTTTACAAGTGCATCTGCACCTTCTGATCCATTTAGAGTTATCATAAATATATTTCCAAGGTTTTTTTCATTTCTCTGTAGAGTCTTTGCTTCTGGACTCAATGCACATTCATCAGTCATAAGAGATAAATACTAGTAAGTCAAGGGCACCAGAATTTGATCATGCCTCTTTTGAGAAGTATGTCTATTGATTCAAAATTGATCATACTATTGATGATTTTTTGTTGGGTGACCTATTATATCTGGAATGGAAGCTCACATAAGTTGAGCTGATTTTTTTCCATATGAAAGCAGAGGACCATATGGTCTGTGGCTGGGTTTTGTCTCCGACCATTGTGTCGTGATGAATTTGCAGGTACCCCGAGAGGCCCTTGAGTTTGCCGGAATGTCGATTACTTCCCTTCCGGCAAATTCGGGTAATCCATATGTCCTATTTTCAGCAAAGGTTATGCTGAATTTTCCGTGAATTTTAGCATGACTTTGCTAAAAATAGGACATATGGGGTACTTGTGACTAATGCATGGGCCGGGGTATCTTAGTACATAGTTAAGTAGGATCAACTGCCCCGCCATTCTTGCTGCATTAAACCATAGGTGGCAATAGAGCCAAGTGATTAGGCCCAACTTAGAATTCTCCTTAGCATCGATAAACCCTAGATGATAAACCCAACATAGGTGGCAATAGAGCCAAGTGATTAGTGCCAAGTGATTAGGCCCAAACTAGGGTGCCTCGGCATCGATAACCCTAAATGATGAAAACTTAACTTGGCTTCTATAGGGTACCTCGGTGTCGATGAGAGACCCAAATTATGTACGCTTAGGCTTTTAGGGTGCCTCGACGTCGACAAGCCCTAAATGATAAAAGCTTAGCTTTTAGGATGCCTCGGTGTCGACAAACCCTAAATGATGAGACCATGATCTTGTTCCTTGACAATAACCAACTTTTTGACCAAACTTTTTTCCTATTTAGAGCGAAACATGGCCCACAACGATGAGGCCGGCGGTTCGGGTGGCAAGTAATTCTGGGAGCTGTCCCAGGAGTTGGAGGAAGAACCTCACCGCTATGAGGACACCGCGGAAGACACCGATCCTGACTACACAAACCCTAGTGGCGTCGGGGATGACACCACTGATGATGGCGCCGTGGATGCCACCACTGATGATGGTGGCGCACGCACAGATGGCAGCCAACCGAAGAGGCAACGGAAGGACCAGCGCCCGAATGTGCTCGGCACCGTCAGGGAGGAATTTACTGAAGTGAACTCCGACGGGCATCCGACGGCGCCCAAAAACGTAGTCAAGGGGTACTCGGTTCAGCTCGGGTGCATTCTCCGGAGCACCGCCTCGATCAACACCGAGAACCTAAGGCATAAGGACCGAGGGAATTTGTGCAGCCTCCTCTTCACGAAGCTGCACGAACGATACAAGTTCCCCGCTGAGTTCGCAAACACACGCCTCTCGGGGAATAAAGTGAACAGTGCCGCCCTCACGAGGATGAGCACGGCCCTGTCTACTTGGAAAAGCACGGTGAAGGCAATGATTGACAAAGGTGATAGTTATGAGAAGATCAAGGCGAAATATCCTTTGATTAGCGAAGATGACTACAAGGAGTGCAAGAGCCCCGCAACCTCCGAGTCAAGTCAGTGGGGGAAGAAATGCGGCAGTTGAACATAGGGGTCCACCAACTCGGTCCCGTCAGTTACAGAGTGCCGGAGCCTATATGGGACAAGGAGGACGCGGAGCGTGTCGAGCATGGCCTACCGCCCCGCTTCGAAAATACCGTGACAAGCAGACCAGGAACTTTCTCAGGGCCCGGTACAAGGAGGACCTGGTAACAAAGGAGCTTACCACGGATCCGAAGACAAAGGCGCTTGAGCTTGTTCTGGTAAGGAATACACCCCCGCGTAATTAGCTCCATATGGTTGCATTCTAATTAATCCCCAATATTTCTAAATGGTTCACGTTCCTTCCGCAGGACAAAGAAAGCAGTAGCGCGGGGTCGTCTCAGAGCTCCCCTTTCGACACCCCTTTGAATAGGGCATTGAACGTAATGAAAAACGAGGATAAGCTCAATAAGCCAACATCAGCTGGTCGTGTGGCTGGCAAAGGCTTGTCCACAAAATGGTCGTCATACTATACCGCTGGTGGGCGAAAGGAGAAAAAGACCAGCTCGGAAAGCCAGTCGCGCGAGGTTGAAGCACTCAAGGCGCAAGTGGCGTGGATTCCGGAGATGGTCCAAGAGCAAGTGCAACAACAACTGGGATCGAGGCTCACCGGCATTATGCCTACCTTGATTCATGGGATAACGACGTGGATTGCGGGTGGCCAACAGGGGCCGCCCCCGATTCCCAGCTTCACGACCAGCAACTCGCATAACGCGCAGGCGGCGCCATTGGTGTCTCCGGCGGCGGCGGTATTGGTGTCTACGGCGGCGGCGCCATTGGTGTCTCCGGCGGCGGCGGCATTGGTGTCTCCGACGTCGGCATTGGAGCTTAATGCACCCGGGTGTATGCCGGCCGGCACCTCGCCAGCAAGCGGCCCCTCCGTCAGTTGCACGCCCGCCGTTGGCGGTGCCTCGACATTAGCCGAGCTCGACGGCTTCACGGTAACTAAGCCTCTCGGCCGAGGACTTCATCTCCTTGCCTTTGACTGGGCATCCCTGATGCCCTACATGTTTTCGCAGGGCGCCGCCGACGTTCCTTGCACTCTCCTGCACTTCGTGGGCGGCGAGTTGGTCGATGTCGCCAAGGGTAGAATCGTTCAACCGGGCAACCCCGTATTCCACGGTAATCCGATGCCACCCACAATGTATAGGGTTGAAGTGGTTCGGGTGCTGCCAGGCTGCGACGAGTTGTTACCTCCGATTCGACCCGCTGGGGCCGACGAAGAAGATGAGATGACCCTCAACGCCTGCGTAAGTTGGCCCCTACTTTGGCCGAAGAGCCAGATTCGTTTGGGGGCGGGGGACACCACCCCACAGACAAGACCGCCAGTCATGCCGGCGCCAAGCCATGGCAAGAATGCCGCAACGCTACCGGACATGTTGGACATCCCTATGGCACAGGATCCAGACATGCATATGGCACAAGATCCGGACGACGACGACAACGGTACATTTACCAACGTCAATAAGTACTTTGCCGAACATGGGTACGATGACGAGTTCTGCGGGCCTCCTTCTCAAGAACCCAACCAAGACGACCGCGATCTAGCTGGTACATCGGAGAAACCCAGTTGCAACAGGCGTCGTCTGGCGTTCAGTTCTCAGGAGACGCCTCCGGCTGCCGCCTTCACCGAGCCTCAGATAGCTGAGGTGCGAAATATTATCAGCCCCAACACGCTCAAGAAGGCGGTCTTTGAGCAGAACTCGGTCCCATTACAACAGATCAAGAAGAAGAGCCGGAAACGGCAGACTAAAAAGGGCGCCAGTGCGAGCCAGCCGGCACCGAGGAGGATCCGTGCTCAGGACGGGCCACCTTCACCTAAGGATATCTCGAGGAGGGTGCATGTGGCGGGGAGGGCGATGCTACCGTCAAATATGCTCAATGCTGCAACCGGTGCTATGCGAAGTCTGCACGACAGTGTTCTTTCTTTGGAGAAGCGGCGTCTAAGAGAGAATGATGTGGCATACCCGGTTTTCGTGGCCAAGGTGCCAGAGGGCAAGGGCTTTGTGGATGGCGACATCGGGGGTACGATCGTCCTGCGGTTTCATGACATCTTTGCTATGTTTAACCTTCATCCGCTGCACTACACCTTCGTTCGGCTGTTTTCGCTGAGTATGGAGATGCGGATCATTAGAGACAAGACCCCGGACATCGTGATCGTCGACCCCTTCTACATGCGTGCCAAGCTCTTGAGCAGCACTGGGGACCGCCAAGTCGCGAGTTCATACCTCGAAGACGTCATTTTGGCAAACCCAGATAAGGATAACTTCCTTGTGGCTTACTTTCCCGAGTAAGTCATCCCTTAACCGCCTCGTAACATATGATTTCTTAGATTTCGATCGTTCTTTTTTTCTTCTAACATTTCGTGTTCTGTGCAGTGACACACATTGCACACTCATCCTCTTAAGCCCGAAATATTCCATGGCCACGTATTTCGACCCGAACCGTAACTCCAAGATAGACTACACAAATATCAAGAAAGTTCTTGATGATGTTCTCCCCGGCTATGCCAAATCTGGAGGCACCTTCACCAGGGCAGTTCGTAAGTACGGCAAGCACGTGTTCACCCACAATACGATGTTTTGCTGCGTCAAGCAGGCGCCTGGCGGTCAGAAGGATGCCTACTACGCCCTCCATCACATGCGGGCGATCGTAAGGGACCATCATCACCTTCTGCTACAAAATAATCACAAAGATTGGGCTGCAAGCTTGTCGGCCATCCAGGACGTGGACATCAGACAAGAATTCTTTCGCATCCAGTCGGAGTTTGCGGACATCATCCATCAAGATGTCCTTCATACCTCGGGGCAGTTCTACCTCAGATATCAACCGTCCAACAAGGAGATACACGGAACGCTACAAATGCAGGCTGACAACGCCCGTGATTTCATGACCATCACGACAGACGGCGGCTTCATCCGTGCTCCGATCCCATGAGTCGAGTCGACAGTAGTGATGCTATGTGTAGTTCTGAAACATTGATTGGCTCATGTTGTAATTAAACTTTAATGAACTTGTATGTCTCTTTGGTTTGGACAGTCGTTCAACTTAGATGTAATCGATGCTATTTATTAGTAGGACCATGAATCGTGCTATTAATGTCATGTCTTGCTTTTCTTTTCCGATCCTTTTGTTGCATACTTATATATTGCTTATGTATGTATTGTCTGTTGTTTGGCTTGTGCATAGAGATGCCGTCGTATGTTGTGTACAAGGGTAAGGTTCCCGGAGTCTACGACAACTGGGAGGAGTGTCGGAGATAGGTTCACCGTTTCAGCGGTAACAGTTACAAAGGGTACACCACTAGGGCGAAGGCGGAATCTAGATACGCCCGCTATCTAGCGGGAGAGAGGAGGGAGCGTTGGAGGAACCGGATGAAGACCAGTTTCATCGCGATGATGCTCATCGTGATGACCGCAGCTCTCTTCTATGTGATGGTAGTTTAGATGATCGATATCGACTTGTAATGTGAAGACAAACTCGATACTCGCGGTCTCGAGACTTGTAATGTTTTATATTTGTTCGGTCTTTTGAATTCGGAGACTAATATGATGAATTGTATTCAGAGACTAATCTTCTATTGTATTCGATGAATCTGCTGTTGCTGTGTGCTACTGTCTATATTCTGTCAAATAATATATTTTGTAACATGTGCAAAAATCAGAAAAGTAAAAAAAAACCTAATATTCATACTAATGGCGCATCACTACAGAGTGCGCCATTAGTATGCCAAAGTATACTAATGGCGCATCACCAAACAGTGCGCCATTAGTATGCCAAGTATACTAATGGCGATCCATCCGCAGTGCGCCATTAGTGTGCCAAAGCACATGGTTAAATATGGCCCCTGGGAGGCATACTAATGGCGCACTGGGTGGTGCGCCATTAGTATACCAGATACTAATGGTGCACCAGTGGTGGTGCACCATTAGTAATAAATACTAGTGGCGTGATACTAATGGCGCACCAGTGATGCGCCATTAGTAGGAAAAACTGGTGCGCCATTAGTAGGCCTTTTCCTACTAGTGCAAGTCTCTTTACTCGTTCCGTAATACATCATCCCGTAACTAACTCATTAGTCACTTTGCTTGCAAGGCTTCTTATGATGTGTATTACCGAGAGTGCCCAGAGATACCTCTCCGATACTCAGAGTGAAAAATCCTAATCTCAATCTATGCCAAGTCAACAAACACCTTCGGAGATACCTGTAGAGCATCTTTATAATCACCTAGTTACGTTGTGACATTTGATAGCACACAAGGCATTCCTCCGGTATCCGGGAGTTGCATAATCTCATGGTCGAAGGAATATGTATTTGACATGAAGAAAGCAATAGCATTAAAAACGAACGATCATTATGCTAAGCTAACGGATGGTCTTGTCCATCACATCATTCTCCTAATGATGTGATCCCGTTATCAAATGACAACTCATGTCCATAGTCAGGAAACCTTAACCATCTTTGATCAACGAGCTAGTCTAGTAGAGGCTCCCCAGGGACACAATATTTGTTTACGTATTCACACATGTATTAAGGTTTCCGATCAATAAAATTCTAGCATGAATAATAAACCTTTATCATGAATAAGGATATATAAAATAACAACTTTATTATTGCCTCTAGGGCATATTTCCCTCCAGAAATACAAATTTGGTCCAAGCATGAAGCCTCTTCCAAAGTTACTATATGAGAGGACTGAAGAGGAAAATGCGGACATAAGTCCTGCTGAAGTGAAGGCCCATTTTGAACAGAAACCTCCACCTCCGAAGGAAATGGCAGATCCGGTGAAAGTGAAGCACACCATGGATGCCCTTAAGAGACCACCACCGCCTCCGCCGCAATCCAACTATGACCGTTGTATTGCAAAGACATATGATGAAGCGCGGTGGTCGGGAAGTACTTCCAGTGATGCAAGATTAGCAAAACGAAAAAGTGGGAAAACAATTCCCCAGCTCGGCGAACAGGCAAAGCAATCATGCCCCCCACTCAAGGTGTCTAGCGATACTGTCGCTAATCATCCGGGGCTACTGCCCGGTACCAATCTTGGTTATTACCTGAGCGATGATGTGGAGTTTGAAACGTTAGAGGTAGTAGAGATCTTCAGATATGAGCACGGGAAGCTCTCGTCAAACCTTATAGTCCTGATTGGTGTCCTCCTGCCTGGGCGCCCCACAGCTGCGGCCACGTGGACCTCCTTTTGTCCCGGTTCGTAAGCCAACCGGGACTAAATTTTTGGGCATTATTCCCATCTGTTTTGTCCCGGTTCCAGAATGGGGACTAAAGGCCCTCTGGAACCGATTTCGGCTACCATAGGCCGTTTTGCACAATTTTAGAATCCTTAGATTCTGAAAGGAAAAAAGTTATCCTCAATTTTTTTTAATTTTTTTGTCAAACTATGGTCAAACTACTTATTGAATAAATTTTAGTGTTACTAAATAATGTTTTTTAGAATAATAGTTTCAAGCTTAGACGGTGAAACGTGTGACTTCATGCTCAAGTTCAACTCCTAAAATCAAATAACAACAGTTGCTGCAACTGGACATACATTGTATATAGTGATTCAAGGATTCACCATTTTATACCTTAGCTAGTACCAGATCATCAAATTATAACCATTCTATCAATGAATCTAGATCAGGCACTTGTGCTTAGCCAAACATAGAAAGCTCATTAGTTCTCATCCGGTTCACATCACCAAGAAGCAATTGATTAAAGCATATGAGAAATAATTTTAAAAATTAAAGATGTCATATTTGGATTCCTCACAATTTTCTAATAATAATGGATATATTATTTGTCGAGTTTTGATTTACAGATTTAAAGATATTAATTATGCCATATTAAATAAATAAATGGTAAAAAATGAATAAAATAATAGTATGACTTTTATTTTCATTGAAATTCAATATTATTATTACTTATTTTATATTAACAATTGTTTGGAACTCAAATAATTAAATCATGTGAAATCTAGACCTAAGGGTTAATAGGATTGACAGCTTAGGCTGGAGTAGAACTCAGTCAGGAAAACAACAAGTGCAGACATGCAAATTTTGTGGCCTTATGACTAATATTCTGATTTTTTATGCAAAATTTTATGTAGTGAATCAATATTAACATAATTGTGTGTATGCCAAACACAATTCTTTAGTGAAATTATCATAACAAATACTTCCGGTGCAAAACAATTTAGTCTACACCCGAGGTTCTGAATAGTATTTCTATCTATTTTTATATTTGAGTGCCCTTCTAACACACAAATTATATATTTATTACGTGTCAAACCAATTGTTCGGCACGTCAGCTAGACTATCATGTCGATTGATAATTTGAATCCCTGTCCTCAGCTAGCCAAGCAGTAACCACACGAAAGGTGACGCTGACAATGACCAAAACAAGATAGTTATAGCAGCTATGAGAGGTCA
>NC_053022.1:575386340-575454375 GCF_003073215.2 Triticum urartu | reverse complement strand
CGTGGCGGCAGCGGCAGTGGCAACTCTCGCTCCGCCAACTCTGCCCACTCCTATGGCGTAGATACCAATTGGTACCTTGACACCGGTGCCACTGATCATGTCACCCGGAATTGGAGAAGCTGGCCGTTCGAGACCGCTACACCGGCACTGACCAGATCCACACAGCAAGTGGGCAAGGTATGGACATAGCACATATTGGCCATTCGGTATTATCTACTCCCTTTGGTTCCCTCCACTTGAACAATATTCTTCATGCTCCTAGTGCCGACCAGAGCCTCCTTTCAGCTTATAATCTTATGCGAGATAATGATGTTTTCATTGAACTTCACCCTGAATTCTTTCTTGTCAAGGATCAGGCTACCCGGAGAACAATCCTTCAAAACAAGAGTAGATGGGGCTTGTTCCCCGTGACCGGACGACAAAGTGCCCCTCAACGCCAAGTCCTTGCCACCATTAAACCCTCCACATCTTGGTGGCACAAGCGCCTAGGGCAACCAGCTCTTCCGGTAGTTCAAAAGATTCTTCGTAACTTCAATCTTCCTGTTTCAAATAAACAAGATCACCTTCTAGTGTGTGATGCATGTCAGATGGCCAAGAGCCATCAGTTGCCTTATTCTTGTTCAACTAGTGAGTCCACAGCTCCTTTAGAACTTATTTTTCAGATGTTTGGGGTCCTGGACCCGTCTCTGTAGGAAGACAGAAATATTATGTCAGTTTTATTGATGATTTTAGCAAGTTTAGCTGGATAGATGTCTTCGAGAAATTTCGCCTCTTCCAAGCTCATGTTGAACGCCTCTTTGATCGCAAGATCATTGCCATGCAAACCGATTGGGGGGGGGGAGTACCAACGGTTGAACTCTTTTTTTGAACGCATCGGTATCACGCATCACGTTTCTTGCCCACATGCTCATCAATAGAACGGCTTCGCAGAACAGAAACACAGACACATCGTAGAAGTTGGCCTCTCTTTACTTGCTCATGCATTTATGTCACTCAAGTTTTGGGACGAAGCATTCCTCACTGCGGTCTACCTTGTAAATCGCATGCCTAGTAGAGTCATCAAGAATCAAACCCCTTTAGAACGACTCTTCGGCACCAAGCCCAACTACTCATTTCTCCGCATCTTTGGGTGCGCCGTCTGGCCAAACTTGCGCCCTTTCAATAAACATAAGCTTGAATTTTGGTCCAAACAATGTGCTTTCCTCAGATACAGTACTCTTCATAAGGGCTACAAGTGTCTTGATATCTCCTCTGGTCGTGTCTATGTTTCACGTGATGTTATCTTCGATGAGCAAGTTTTTCCTTTCCCAAGTCTCCACTCCAATGCCGGTGCACAACTTCGCAAAGAGTTGCTTCTTCTCCCCTCTCATCTCTTGCCATCTCCTCTTTTTGCTCAAGGGGGAGCGGATTTTGCTGTTGACAATATGTCTTTGTCTAATGCTAATGACCCAGCTCAAAGTGTGCAGGAAACAGGGCAGCCGAACATTGAGGATTTTGGTGAAAATTCGTATGATTTCATGCAGGAAACTGATAACTTGCATGCAGTCATAGAAGATCCTCAGGTGGCCTCGGGATCGGCGACTGCAGCATCGCCAGGCGGATCAGCCACGGGATCCGCGCCTGCCGCTGCACCAGGCGAATCCACGCCGGGACCCGCGTCCACGGGTGGGAGGCCAGGCGGGCGCCCCGATTCACTGCGTGGGCCAGCCGAGCGTCCCATCGCGTCATCCCCCGTGTGGGAGGGCGTGCGGTCCCCTGGAGGGCCGACCAGGAGCGGGCCCTATGCCCCCACGAGGCGGGGCGGGTGGATCCTGGCGCGCGGTCTGCCCCCCACGAGGCAGGGTGGGTGGATCCTGGCGCGTGGCTCCCCTCCAACCCAGAACTGCCAAGTGGCAGTTTGTCATCGACTGCTGCACCAGATCCTTCCGGCGCACTGCAGGCAGGGGATTCGGGATTTTCTGCACCTGCGTCTCCTGCGTCTGACTCTGCTGTTTCCTCTACGCATGATCGCCTGCAGATACATCAAGCTCGACCAGCTCCACCCCCTCCTGCTCTCTCTCACACTCGGTCCCAAAGTGGTATTGCAAGACCCAAGGTATATAAAGATGGTTGTGTTCGATGGGGTTCTTTTTGTGCCACGGGTGAACCGAAGAATTTGCATGATGCTCTTGGTGATCCTAAGTGGAAGCAGGCCATGGATGAAGAATTCTCAGCTCTTGTATCAAACAAGACATGGCACTTGGTTCCACCGGTCAGAGGGCGAAACGTGATTGACTGCAAATGGGTGTGCAAGGTGAAACGCAAATCTGATGGCACTATTGACAGGTACAAGACACGTCTTGTGGCCAAAGGGTTTAAGCAAAGGTATGGAATTGATTATAAGGATACCTTTAGCCCTGTGGTAAAAACTGCTACTATCCGCTTGATTCTTTCCATTGCAATATCTAGAAATTGGTGCGTACGACAACTAGACGTAAAGAACGCGTTTTTGCATGGTGTTCTGGAAGAAGAGGTGTTTATGAGGCAGCCTCCTGGGTATGAAAGTTCAGCTTTACCACGACACGTTTGCAAGCTTGATAAAGCAATTTATGGTTTAAAACAAGCACCCAGAGCGTGGTATTACCGTTTGTACTCCAAGTTGCAGTCTCTTGGCTTTACTTCTTCCAAAGGAGATACCTCGTTGTTCTTTTATCATCGGCATGGAGTAACTATCTTTATGCTTATTTATATTGATCATATTATCGTCACCAGTTCCTCCCCTCGAGCAGTTGAAGCCCTTCTTCAGGATCTTCGCATGGATTTTGTGCTCAAGGATTTGGGCAAGCTTCATTTTTTCCTTGGCATTGAGGTAAAACATGTGGGCAGTGGCATTATTTTATCTCAAGAAAAATATGTGCAAGACATCCTTGAGCGAGTGGGCATGAAAGGTTGTAAACCTTCTTCAACTCCGTTGTCTACGTCAGAAAAGTTGTCTCTTAATGATGGAGAGGTGCTTGGAGCTGAAGACTCCACCAGGTATAGGAGTGTTGTAGGAGCTTTGCAGTATTTGACGTTAACCAGACCAGATATATGTTTTTAAGTCAACAAGGTTTGTCAGTTCTTGCATGCACCTACTAGTACTCATTGGATAGCAGTTAAGAGAATACTTCTTTATCTCCAAGCAACCAAGAGTCATGGTCTCAAACTTGTCAAGTCAGACTCCACGCTTGTCAGTGCTTTTTCAGATGCAGACTGGGCAGGTTGTCCTGATGATCGGCGATCCACTGGAGGTTTTGCGGTGTTCTTTGGAGGTAACCTGATTTCTTGGAGTGCACGTAAGCAAGCTACTGTGTCTAGGTCAAGTAGAGAAGCTGAATACAAGGCCCTAGCAAATGCCACTGCTGAAATTATTTGGGTACAGAATTTGCTAACAGAGTTGGGCATTCGTCATTTGCATGCGGCTTCTCTTTGGTGTGACAACCTTGGAGCTACTTATCTCTCTGCCAATCCTGTTTTCCATGCAAGGACGAAGCATATTGACATTGATTATCACTTTGTTCGTGAAAGAGTTGCCAACAAGCCTCTAAACATTCGGTTTGTGCCTAATGGTGATCAAGTGGCAGATGGCTTCACTAAACCATTGTCACTGCGGCAACTGGAGGTCTTTCGGCGCAATCTCAACTTAGATAGTTGTGATTGAGGGGGAGTGCTAAAAATTGTACTCACGGTATTTGTATAAACCGTGTTAGTTGTATATGGCGTGTGTTGTAGTTTGTTAGGATAGGTTAGGTGTTGAGATAAGATCCTGGTAGTTAGTTCAAGAGATCAATCTCCACCTAACCTAAACCCTAACCATCTGTACCTTGTGCGCCGCCTCCTCTGACGGCTATATTAACACGCAACGCGCCCCTGCCTATGCATGCACTTCAGCACCTTATTTCACACTTGCTAGTCTGCTACTGTTCCGTCGAGCTGCCCGAGCAATGATGCTCACGACGGCATGCCCCAACGTCCATGTGTGTGTAGGTCCAGCCTGTGTCGTGCCGCCGGCCATGTGCATAGTTCTGAGACGCCGAAGACGAGTCATTGACCGTGCTCCGGGGCGCACTAGGGGCGTTCACTGAACGGCAGCTATCAGTCGCCGGTCTTGCTCCACGTGCCTCTCAACATGTTCAGAGCGTGTTTTTACTTTTTCCTCGAGTTCCGCCAGTACAGATCCATCAAGCTAGCGGCGTGTAAGTTGCTATGTACTCGTGAGCTAGCTCGTGAAAAATCCATCCACCTGCTTGCCTACTTCAAAAGTTCAGAGCCAACCTCTACGTGAAAGCATGCTGCCTAACCCGCCGCATCGTTTGAGTCAGCAATGCATCATAGATAGTGTTCGCCAAAGAGTACTCAGCGACGATTCGGCGTCTTGAGGTTGTGCATGTTCGCCCACAGTGACATGCGCCAGCACGGTCACCGTCTCGTATGACGGAACCAGCTTCTGTTGCTCAGTGCTCACAATACATGTGCAGTTTGAGCACGCGTCTGTACATCTTGCCGCGGCCGCCACACCACATGGTTGTCAACTGGAGTACGAAGCCGAGCAGGCCCATGTAGTCGGTGTACGTGCGCTCAGAGTCGCGCACCTCCTGCCGTCCATCGCCATGACGGAGGTTGCCAGGATGCTGGCACGCGCGTCAACCCTGCGGCTCGCGTGTTGGCGCGCACCAGCCACCTCCACGCCATGCGCGCCATCGCAGACCGCCGCCTCGCATGTTCTTCCTCTCACGTCTCATCGCTCACTCCGGCCACGTCGTGCTTTGCGTGGAGCGGACCTCCATGGAAGACCCTGCACAGGTCATGCCGATTTTTTTACGAGGCATTTTTTTTGAATTTTCACCGTGGGGGGGGGGAGAGAACTCCCCCACATGAATATATTTCCTCTCGACCCAACATTCAGTACAATTGGTACAGAAGCCGGGGTGGCAGCAGAAAGAAAGAGAGAAAGAGGAAGGGGGCAGACCCCTTTGCTATATTACATGCAGTTTGATCTATCCACGCAGGGCCAGCAGCCATGTATCAACATGACCACGATTCGCAGAACGGAACCGGCCGCGCCAGAGGATGGCATCGTCGCGACAGGCTTTCAAAGTGGCGGCCAGGGACGGCATTTCCTGTCTGAACACAACCGCATTCCGCCGCTTCCAGAGGTGCCAGCAGCACAGCTGTATGAACTCCTGCGACGAGGCAGAGTCGACAGCCGCGGAGGCATCGAAGAGATGCAGAGCACGCACAGAGGCCCCCGAGGTGGAGAGGCGTAGAGAGCACCAGAACGCATTCGCGAAGGGGTAGCCGAAGATCAAGTGATCAGGCGTCTCCAGGCTCGCCCCACACTCCGGGCACCCGGCGCCCCGCAGCTCAACGATGTGTTTCTTCAGCAGATTGTCCCGAGTGTGGATACGACCGAGCGTCAGCAGCCAGGCGAAGAACCGAACCCTCGAAGGCACTGGCGATCTCTAGAGAAAGGCGGTGTTCTCCACCACCTCCCCGCCCAGGCGGAAGAGCCCGTAGGCTGCGCTCGACGCCAGCCGCCCGCCCTTCTGATCGCAAAGGATCAGGCTGCGATGGTCAGCTTCGCCCTCGCCCTCACCCGCCCGCCCGATGAGAGGGAGCAAGAGGAGGCGTTCCCGGGCTGCAGCAGTGGTCAGCAGTGGCACAAGCACCGCGTCTAGCCCCAGGTTGCGGACAACCCAGACCGAGACCTCCGAGCACGTCGCATGTGAAGCCAGGGCCGAGAAGGCGCACCGTACGGGCCCGTAGGGGAGCCAATGATCCTCCCAGAAGGCCGTCATCCTGCCATCCCCCAAGGAGACGCGGGAGAGAGCGCGGTAGACAGGCATAAGCCCCCGAAGCGCAGCCCAGTGCTCACCGGCGAGCCCCGGGCTACGGGGGTCCAGAAGGAGACGCCCCCAGGCCACCCCAAACCCAGGTCGCCCAGCAAGACAAGGGGACAGAGTGGAGTCGGTGCAGGATCTTCAGAAGGAGGGCGTCATTCTATGTGGCGAGGTCGCGGACCCCCAGGCCTCCCTCCTCCTTGCCGCGACACACCAACTCCCAGGCAACGAGACACTGCGCACCGGAAGCTCGCTCTGCCGCGTTCCAGAGGAATGAGCGACGGAGGGAGTCCAGCACGCGCATCACCTTGGGAGGCAGCTTGAGCGCGCCCATGGCATATGTTGGGATGGTGTCCAGCACACCGTTGATGAGGACCAGCCACCCCGTCGGGGAGAGGAGACGGGCATGCCAGCCAGCAAGGTACCGGTCGACCTTAGCGATGATGAAGTGGAAATCCGCCAGAGAGAGCTTGTGGCATGACAGCGGGAGCCCCAGGTATGTCTGCGTGAACCCCTCCACCCGGCACCCCATGACCGCGATGATCGCGGCCAGGGTGTCAGCCTCCACATGCATCGGGACCAACGTACTCTTCGAGTAGTTGATGACGAGGCCGGTAGCCGCAGCGAAGTCGTCAAGGATCGATCGTAGCCGGACCGCCGCGGACGGACACGCACGCATGATGATGAGCGTGTCGTCTGCGTACTGCAACACCAGCGGCGGCTCCCCGTCAAGCAGCGGGTGACGCAGCAGGTCGTCCCGGCGGATCAGCCTCTGGAGCACGTCGCGACGAGGAGGAAGAGGTAGGAGGAGATGGGATCCCCTTGCCGCAGCACGCAACGAAGGGGAAACCACTTCCCCGGGACGTCGTTGAGCAGGACCGCGGAGCGCGAGGAGCGGAGGATCAAGTCCATCCAATCACACCAATGCTCAGGGGAACCCCTAGCCAGCGCGATCACACGCAGGCTCTCCCAGTGGATGTAGTCGAAGGCTTTGGAGAAGTCTAACTTGAAGACGATGGTGGGGGCAGCACGCTTGTAGCAGCACTGCACCATCTCCGTCGCAAAGACGAAGTTTTCGGCGATGCTTCGCCCCGGGATGAACCCGGACTGGTCCTCGTCGATCAACAAGCCGATCTGCCTCTGCAGCCTGGTGGTGAGGCCGCGACACAAGATCTTGATATCGGCGTTTTGCAAAGAGACAGGGCGGAACCCGCCCGGCATCGGCACCCCCTCGCTCTTCGGGAGCAGGGCGATGAACGCCCTATTGATCCCGTCAAGCCGAGCCGACCCATCGTAGACGGCGGCAAACAGGCGCTCGATGTCACGCCCGACCGTGCCCCAGGCGGCATGGTAGAATGCCGGGCCCAATCCGTTGGGGCCCGGGGCGCTCGAGCGATCGAGGCAAAGGGCCGCACGCCTGATCTCATCGGTGGAGAAGGGGGCCTCAAGCGAGGGCCCGTGGACGCAGGGGGCGGCGGCGAGGAAGCCTGCAACATCGAAACGCTAGACAGGCGGTGTCGCACGGCCCAGGAGGCTGGAGTAGAAGCCCAAAAGCGCCCCCGCCTTCGCTGCATGCCCCATGACATGGGAGCCGTCGACGTCGAGGACGCGGATGCAGTTCCCGCGCCGGTGTTGGGAGGCCCGCACGTGGAAGAAGCGGGTCTTTTCATCCCCCTCCCGCACGCCGCGGCACTTCCCCCGCTGCTTCCAATACGCCGCCTGCCTGATGATGGCAGCGTCCAAAGCCAGAGGAGCATCCGAGCGGAGAGCAGCCTCATCTGTAGAGAGACAACGATACTCCTCCAGAAAATCTATGAGATCAATAATAAAGGAGCAGTCATTCCTAAAAGTTGGGACGTAGCGGTGTTACTTTTTCCAAGCTTTGGCCGCCGACCTGAAAGCCTTTTTGCGCGTGGCCAGTGCCCCGGCCGCATCCTGGTCGCTAGTGCACCCCATCCTGGCAGGGAGAGTGGAAGGGAGGAAGAGAGGGTTAGTTAACCAGGCAATCTCAAAGAAGAAGTGGGTGGAGGCTGGAATTTTTGACGCGACAGAGACGACCAGGGGGACGTGGTCGCTGACCGTGCGGGGACGAGAGCAGAGCGAGGAGTCCGGAAAAAGGGCGTCCCACCCAGAGTCGAAGAAGACCCTGTCGAGGCGAGCGAGAGTGGGGGGGAGCTCTTATTGGTCCAGGTGAAAAGGCGGGGATCCCAGGCCGTAACAATCCCCCCGCGGCTCTCGTCGGCGTCCTTGACGGTGAAAGTCGAGAGATGCCCTGGGAGGAAAGAGGCGAGCTTAAAGGAGTCTAGGTGAGCGAGCTTCGTCTCCTGAAAACAAGCGACACAAGGGTTGATTGATTCGACGGCCGCCCGGACACGGGCGCATTTATCGGCATCGCCTAAACCTTGCACGTTCCAGGAGAGGAGAGAGAGTTTGACACAGGGTGGGCTAGCCATGGAGACACAACGGCGGCACCCGAGCACAAGCAGAAGAAAAGACCGATACAAGCCTCCCAAACAGGCGGGATGAAACAACAACAACGGTGCTCGGGGCGATACAAGCAAGCCTAGGGCGTCTACACATCTTCAGGATGGCGCACCGGGGCAGCCGGGATGGCCGCAGCAGAACGGAGCTCCGCCACTGCGTTCCTCCCAAGGGGGCGAACCACGGCCTCGACCACCTGGTTACAAATGGCTTTTCCCTGGAGCCTAGGAGAGCAGCCAAGGAGGGCCTCTTTCAGGGCCCGATGCTTCACGCCCTTCTCCTTGATACTGACAAAGGTGGCCGGCTCGAGCAAGGCGGGGCGAGGGCTGCGACGTTGCCCCCCCCCCCAGCTCAAGGGAGGCCATGGCGCTATCGGCATCATCAGCTTCACTATCGAGCTCGGCGATGACCACGGACGAGCGGCCATGACCAGAGCTGGCTGGAGAGGATGGGAGGGTGGGTGGGCTCCAGGCACACAGGCCACCCGCATCGCCGGCGCCGGGAAGGGGGGAGCATTCAAGACACGGAGAAGAGAGGCCAGCTGGCCCCCGCCTCCCCCCCGTCCACGGTGCTCCGCCAGGACCGGCCTGGCGTCCAGAGAGCGCTGCACGGGGCAACAAAGGAGAGGGGGCTGGTTATGGGCGAACGGAGGCGGCCTGTCGGAGAAGAAGGGAATGTACTCGCTGTCGTCGCCGAACGACGCGTCCATGTCCTAGAACTCGATGGCTTCGATGGAGACCACACGAGCACCCCAGCGCCCGCACCATGGCCACACGTCGGAAGGTAGGTCGCGCGGCCGCTCCATGAGGACGACGGCGCGAACCATGGCCAGCTCGCGCCTAGAGATGACCCGCGGGTCCACCTCCAACAGCTTGCCGAAGCCGGAGAAGGCGGCGCGGATCCCGGCAGGGTTGAGAAACTTGACGGGGAAGGTGGAAGCGGCGAGGAGGACGCAGAAGCGAGCGCGTTGGGGGACACGCCCGAACTCTTCCTCCCGGTGTAGGTCGATGCGGGCCCCCTCATGGAAGAACGGCTGGCGGCGCATTGCGGCCTCACGGCCCGCCCATGAGGCGAACCGCAGGTACATGACGCCGACCGAAGAGGGGACAACGTCGAACCAGAGGTCCCCCACCCCACGTGCGAGCGCCGTCTGCACCGCCACCGTCGAGTTGATGAACGCAGACGGCGGCTTGATGGAGACGACAGCGAGGCGACGAGCAGCCTCGTAGTCGCCATCCGGCATGTAAACCTCGACGAAGAAGGGGAGATCAGAGTCGTTGCCGAAGGACGGGGCCCCGAAGGAGAACACCGTCCCGATAGAGGAGGATGAGAGCGACGAGCAGCTCGAGGAGGATTGCCCGTGCGGCAGCAAGAGCTCCGGCGGGGGTGGGTCTGGGGCCGCCGGGATCATCGGCGACGCCCCGGGGTGGTTTGGAGCCATGTCGTCGTCCGGCGAGGGCACCGGAGACACGCACACCGAGGTGATGGAGACGTCGCACGCAGGGGGCATGGTGGAACCGTCGACGCCACGCACGCTCTCGGGGGAACCAATGTGGCGGGGGCGGAGGGCGGGAGGGACCCCCGTCGTGCGCCGGGCAGCACCAGTGTAGGGGGTGGGAGCATGGTGTGGGGGCGGGGGTGGTGGTGGAGGCACGGGAGAGGCGGTGGGAGCGGGAGGGCGCATCGCAGCGGGGCGGGGGTGGGTGGCAGCCATGGGGCAGGAGCGGGAGCGCGCATTGTGGCCGGAGCGGCGACAGCGGACGGGGTCCCTAAAGTCGACTACGAAATGCCGCGTCGAGAGACACCGAAAACACCCGTCGAGGGAGAGGGGCGCTACAGGCGGCGGGTGGCGGTGAACGGGCGGGGCGGGGCGGGGGGGGGATAACAACGCGTGGAGAAAGGAAGGACGTCGGGTAGGCGTCAATGCTCTCCTGCCCGCCGCGTGGGGACAGAGGAGGGTTCCCTCCGACAGGGACAGGAGCGGGTTGGTTTTGAGAGATAGGGGCGGCTAGGAGACAGATCGCGTGTTGCCGAACCAGCAGCCGACACGCAGGGGCTCGTAGGAATGGGCAGCAGCGGAGGCAGCAGAGACCTAGGAGGAGGGCGGCGACGCCCAGCCGAAAGGCTACGAGCGGTAACTCCCGCCGTAACTCCACGCTCCGCGGCAGGTGGGTGGGTGGGCACGGTGAATGCGGAGACGGCCAGCACGGCGTCGGCGCGAGACGAGTGGAGGAGAAGCTTCATGGAGGCACCAGCGGGGAGCCCGCCGGAGACGATAGCCCAAGCGACAACCGGGCTGGCAACAGGGACGGAGAAGACCCAGTCCCCGACCGCGGTCGCGAGGAGCTTCTCAGGAGCATGGCAGAAAAATACGGACATGAGGCACGAGACCGTCGATGCGCTGAAACAAACGGCCGCCGAAGGCAGCGTGACCCAGACGACGCCGGGCTCAGAGAGGGCGGGGTATGCGACGGGGTCGAAGGCAAACCCATGTGAATGGACAGAGAGGATGCCGGCATGGAAGGCCGAGCCTGGATGGGGAACAACAACAAGCACTGGACGCGTACCTGGGGGCGTGTGGGACGGCGACGGCCGCCAGGTCGTCGGCCAACGGGCGGAGTAGGCGGTCCCGCAACGACGGTGGGGGTGGCTATAGAGGAACTACGTGGAGACGCTGCGCCGGCTGCATCGCCAGGCTCGTTGCCAGGGGGGTCGCCAGACGCAGTCTCCAACTGCTTCTCGAACTGTGAGGACATATGATCCAACTAACAGTGAGCCAAGCCTTTTTGCGGTCATGAGGTTGGAAAACGCCAGAACCGGGCGCTCTCCATGCAGACATCCATGGATTCCAAAGGTATAGCCGCAACCCCTTATTTCAGGAGAGAGAGGAGGAAGGGGATCGGGATCAGAGACGGACGTAATATGTGGGGCAGGGGTGTCAGCGAGAGTAGTGTGTGTTCTCGGGCAGGATGAATCTTTTCCCGGTACACCAAACTTGTTAAGGGTTAATTTTGGCCGGGATTATAGAGGTCAGGATATCGACTCCAGGGATTTAGATGTTAGGGTTTGATTCCGACGATCTCTACGAGTTTAAGGTTTAAAACAGACTTTACTCCTTCCGAGACCGTCATGGGGCCCTGTTTATTTATACTCTTCCGTGATGTAACCGTATGTCGGAAAAAGCACGCTTCCATCCGCCGGACACCTGGGCCGCACACAACCGTCGGAAGTCAGAACAGCAGGTTGTTGCACCAGAGAAACCCGTGTATCAAAATCACACGACTTATTTTGCACGCGGGCCGTTGCATGCCAGACCAACGTGTATCGTCATTCTCTTTTAGTTTTTGTTCTTGTGCGCCTCTGAGGCCCGCCAGGCATGATACTGACGGCCACTCGGGCGGTTAAGACCGCGTTTGGAAATCCACCGCTCTGTCACCAGAGAGCGGAGCGCGTGGAGCGTCCTGTTTGCCGCTCTCCATATTTCTACTATATGCCGCTCCGCTCCGCGGCGGAGTGACGGAGCGGAATGACTCCGAACGGAGCCTAAACAGTCGCAGCTCCAGCTTTAGCTTTGCTCTGCCTGACTGATACGGCCATTGCCCGTATGAGAAAGCAGCAGTGGCCGAGTAAGTTAGAGTGCCGATTTATACTGGCGGTAGTAATAAATCAATTTCTTTTTATGAAGTGATGCTTGTATCTATGACAGAGAGGTTTACACAAACGCCTATGCTATACAAATAAGCGTCAGTGTTTAAGAAAAAAACTTCATAAGCATCTCTCTAAGCACCTTGCATCGTACAAGCTTTTATTTGCGACAAAGACGAAAGGAAGCCAATGCAATTATTGCACTTATGTAGTGTGCACCAAGAGGGCAAAACCTGAAGTGTTTTTAGCTATCTTGCAAGAAAAGCTTTTACTAACTTTTTTTTGTTAGAGGGGGAGAAGCAATGGTCACTGGCGAGTTGCAGATACGTACGCGCCTACTGGACGGTTCTGAGCGCACGGGTTTGCACCACTTTTCTAGAATATGAAAGTAGCTGCGCGTAGACAAGTATATGGAACAAGGAACTCTAGTGGTTGGGTGTAAACTGGAAAACACCCACACGTCGTGTGTCTACCAAAGATGGAAGCATCAACTTGTTGTCCATGTAAGGACAAGGGTTGGTGCCTGACAAAAATAATTACCCATGGAAAACAAGTCCTCAGATAGCTTACCTTGTGGAAAATTTATATACTCGCCATAATCCCGACTAACACGATCCTTCATCAGAATTTCAAGATGTTCTTCGCTGAATTTGTATAGCTTTAATATGTGTATGTTGCACATCGCACTGTTGTTTATTGATCCTTTTGATATGTGCAATAGGTTGGTGTGTGCTTCATCTAGCGGTGAAAGTAAAGACGATGCAAATGAGGCATAGGAGAAGTGAGCTTTTCACTGAAAGTTTTCGTGTAGTCACGAACAGTTATTGCTCTGGCTGACTGATATGGCCAATGTTCGTAAGGACAAGGTAGTGTCGAGGTAAATAAGTGAGTAGAGTGCCCGTAGTGATGGTTAGGCATTCAAGAAGAGTGGAAAGAAGCCACTTTACTTTTGAAAGAAGAAAAGGTTAGGCTGTCGCATGACTCTAAATAAGGCACAGTCTGCGATAATATCCCCTTTTCTATAACTGTTCAAAGACAAGTATTGCGAACAAGGAAGTATGCAGCTACGTAATAGCCGTTATTTGCCAAAAAGAGAAAAAGAAAATGTACTAGGGGTTGGGTGTAAGGGGAAAAACATGCAAAGTGCCAAAACAAGTGGAGAGACCCTTACATTGTGTCTCCCAAAGATGGTAAGAACATCTTGTCGATATAGGGATAATAGTGACAAACACGGAATCATCTCCACTCGTCAGGGGACTCTCTCAGTGAAAGCCTATTATCTCACATCTCCTGCTCTGATCACGCTCCCCCGCTACCCCCGCGTCGCCCCCGCTCGGGCGACTCGGGCGGGATCCCAACGCAAGCCGCCGGGGGCTCCCCGTCCTTCCATCCCTCCCTCCGCCGCCGCCGAAGGACGCCGTCGGCCTATAGCCCGGGGGCTGATGGCGGTGGCGGGGGCCTTCCCTCTCTCCCGCGCCATGGGGGCGGTGTGGAGCCCCGCGACGTGTGGTGGCACGGCCGATCTGGCCTTCATCGCATGGCGGGCCTGCCTTGACCGGCAGCGGCGCGGCGGCGGCCTCGTCCTTGGGCGGTGGTGGTGGCGGGTGCGGCGGCCGGCCCTGCGTCGGGCAGCGACCTTGGCTGCGTTCGGCGGCGGCGGCCGGGTCTGCAGCGACGGACCATCTGACCTCAGATCGGCGATGGCGGCATGGAGGGCCTGGTGGTTGGGTCGGGGCCATGCGTGGTTTGCCCTCCGGACAGATCTGATCTTCCCGGTGCGACTTGCTCGATGTGTGGCGGCTCAGATCGGCGGCGACCCGTGCACGCGATGCTTGATGGAGGTTCTTCGAGCGGATCCAGGTGAAAACGTTCTTCTCGGCTTGATACCAAGACCGGCGTTGGCGGCACTCTTTTGTGTCATACCTTCTTGAAGGCATCGCCGCGGAGAAGCTCCAAACCTCTATCTGCTACCTCCGGGGGAAACCCTAGATCAGTAGATCGGATGACGGCGGCGCGTTGGTGTCGTTTCCTCCTTGGGGGCGTCATTCTTGGAGGCGTACACGGGATCGAGGGGCCAGTGGGCGGAGTTTTTGGTGGAGCGGTGCTTCATCCTTCACATTGATGACGGCGGATCTCGGCGGCGTGGCGCAGTGGAGACTCGGCGCCTGATGCGCGGTGATGGACTCGCGCAGAGGAGGTAGTTGTCTGGCGTTATAGTGGCGCCGATGACAGAGTGGCCTGACAAGGTAGAAGTCTCAATATCTGCTCTGAAGACGGACCTGTGGAGGATGGCGGCGGCGACACTTGTGAGTGCGTCAGACCAGTTTAAGCCCCAGACCCGGTATGTGGCTCGGCTGAGGCTTCTGGCTTTTGATGATAGGCTTAGGTGAGTGGTCTGGGTATTTGGCTCAGCTAGCACCCCTTCATCATATGGATAGGAGTAGTGACATATGTAGCCAAGATGGTGGATTTGGGCTTAAACTTTGTAAAGTCCTCGAGAATAATTAATAAAGTGGCCTCATGCATCTCCCAGATGCAGAGGCCGGGGGGCATCCTCCTTTTCTAAAAAAAATCTCCACTCGTCAAGGGGTGGCTTTTTAGGGAAACAACAGAAGTGGCTAATAAACGTGTCATGATAAATTACTGGCCATGGACATATACCATAACCAAAAACTTTGCCGCGTTAACTTCAAAGAACCTTTCCACTATGATGACACGCATTGTGAGCTCTCATATGTGTGTCATTTGCCCTATTTGATTCTGTGGACCCGCCACGGTATATAGGTCGACCGATCACAATCTACTCATGAAAAGACGATGTCATCTTCGTGTAAATGATAACTTTTTGAGCAACAAGAATTGGGTACTCATCGACGCATTCACTGACTAATGAGGCTGAGCGAATGGAGGAGACCCACCATAGCGGTTATGATCACCAAGTGGAGCCGGCCATCCAAACAAAGAGGGACGTCGGTGTTCTTGTTGGAGTTGGATCTTAAGATTTGGGGTGTTCGACGGATCTTTGGGTATAGATCGATGCTTTGTTCCAGCGATGAAATAGGGCAACGATGACACGGTCGTGGCGCTACCACAGGAGGCGAGCTTTGGTTGATAGGCAGCTGTGCCGATGGTAGAAAGGAAACATCTAGCTACTACTACGTGTTAACCGAGAAATTGTTATTTGCCAATCGACTTGTCCTCAATCGCTCGTATTAGAACAAATATACATGTCCTAATCCAATTCACCCCATTGAGAAAAACAATTCCCAGTCCATTGCGATCGTGTATCGTGAGTACCTACTAGCTCTCCACGGATCAAGTGGAAGCCTAAAAGCCTCTACTCTCATACAAAAGGCAAAGTGCAATAACGGGAAAGCAGCAAAGGACCATGTTGTTGCTGCTTCCTATAAAACGGAAAGGCAATGCCGTCAACAAAAACAGGCCGCCGTGGTCGTCGCTCCAGTGGAGCATTGTAGAGATCTGTTGTAGCAGTACACTAGCTAGCTCATGTTCACGAGCTCCTATTCAAGCAGATACGCTAGCTGAGGCACGGCTCGTGCATGCCGGCGAGCTGGTACGTAGATAAACACCGGCCGCTAGCATAGCTGTGTGGCTGAGAGAATGAACGGCCGTGCCTGTGCGTTCTTTCTGGAACTGCAAGGAGAAAGTAACACCGGTAAGTAAGCGGCTTGCTGATGCGGTTAGGCCGGCGCCTGAGAAGCGCGGGAACAAGACGCTTCGTTCTGGGGGAAATGGAAAAAGGTGCATTGGCATGGACGTTTCTCTCAGCAGGTATGCCATTTCTGTGACCTGAAAATGACTGTTGGCAGACAAGTGCTCAAGAACAAGAAACAAGTGTGGAGGGGCCTTGACGTTGCGTCTACTCGAGATGGTAAGATTAGCTCATGCAAATACCCTGAGATCATCTCCACTACGTACGGGGTGGCTTTTCGGTGGCCAGAGCGTTTGCCACAACCAAAAGGAATGCTGCATGAGCTTCTAACATATGTTCCCTAAAAATATATCGTGAGATCTGGGTAGATATTGATGATTGCTCTCACGGTAAAAGCCGCGACGATGCGGATGTGGCCACGCGACACGCGAGGAGGAGGGACCGAATCGAAATAGAAACGGGTCGGAATCGAGAAGGCGTGACAATGGAAGGAGGGACGGGATCAAGATAGAAAGGGGTCGACTATGTATCAGGGGACTGAAAAAAAAATCAGTTTAGACGACCGCCCCCGCGTCTTCGTCTTCCTCCCTTCCTCCCTTCGTCCGTCGACCCGCCTACCTCCACTTGGCCGAAACACCATCCTCCGCCACTCCATCTTGCCAAAGCTGCCTCCACCGCCACCCGGCCCTACCCCTTCTCCCCCGCCGGCGATTGCTCCGTGCACCCGCAACCATCAACCCTCTGCGTTGTCTCTGCCAGATATTATTCCAGCCGGCCAACTCCGTCGTCCTTCATCCCCGTCCCCCGCTCGGACCTTGTTGGGGGGCGGCATAATATTTCGAGACACATTTAAAGTACGAACTTGTCTTCATCTTATGAATCTCTCAATGTTGTTGTGTACTCTTGGCTAGTTGGGTCCAGAGTTTTGACAGGACATTTGGACATGTGTCTCAAGTCTCAACTCTCAACACATTGTAATTGCTGTTGGCTAGCTAGCTATCACCACACTATTCGCGGACCAAAGCCACTACATGTCCACAAAAAGCAAAGTGCATGCATGCAAGAACCGGAAAGAAAGAAGCAAAGGACCATGTTGTAGCTGCTTCTGATAAAACGGAAAGGCGATCGATGCCGTCAACAAAAATAGGCCGCCGTGGTCGCTCCAGCCTCCAGTAGAGCATCGTAGAGATCTGTTGCAGCAGTACTACACCAGCTAGCTCATGTTCAGGAGCTCCTGTTCACGCAGATACGCTAGGTGAGGTTGAGGACGGTAGGTGGCGAGAAAGCACATACGACTCATGCATGCCGGCGTCCTTTCAAAAAAAAAAAAAAACTCATGCATGCGGGCGAGCACGTATGTAGATATATACAGGACGCTAGCATAGCATCGTGGCGGAGAAATGAATGGAGAAGAAAACGCCGGGTAAGTAAGCAGCGCATGCATGCCGATAGACGATAGTGCCATAGTGTCGGTTAGGCCGGCGCGTGAGAAGGACGGGAGCAAGGCGCTTCCTTTTTGGAAAGAGATAAATGTTAATCGGCATGGCCGGTTTTCAGCGGAGCAGAGCAGGTATGCCATTTCTGTGACATGAAAGTTACTAAAACAAGTGTGGAGAGACCTTGATGGTAAGATCAGCTAATGCAAATATATAGTACAGTGAAAATCATCTCCGCTACGGACCTTGGTGGCTTTTTGAAGAAACGGAAGTAGTTAATAAATGTGTTCATGGAATTTATCAGTGGCCAAAGGGTTTGCCATAACCGAAAAGATTGTTGTGTTAGAGCATCTCCAACGGTCGCACAAAAATCTCACGCCCAATAAAAGTTATAGTGCGTCACTTTAGCATTTTTTAATGCGCCGGGACCAACATTGTTTTAGCAAACGCTCAAAGACGCGCGCCCAAAAAGCAGAAAGTGTAAATTGTGAAGCGCGCGCAATCCAGAGCCCAAAATATGCTGCACGCGATAGCGTTTTTCAGCGCGCGCCCAAAACTTTTTAGTGCTACAGCATCTGCTGAAGCTGTTGGGCGCCCAAAAAATACTAATTTTTAATGCGCGGAGCTCTTTTTGGGCGTCTGTTGAAGATGCTCTTAGCTTCACAGTACTTTTCACTAAAGATACGTCATGGGCTCTAGGTAAAGATTGACAATCCATTCGATGGTGGGCTGCGACGATGAGGACGTGGCAATGCGAGGAGGAGCCGAGCTTTGATTGAGAGAACGCTTGACAATGGTTGGAGGAAGAAGATTGCGGTAGAAAGGGGATGAGTTTGTATCAAGGGACTACAAAATCAGTTTGAGTCAACCGGCCATGCGCCTTGGTCATCCCCCAGTCCTCCGTCGACCAACCCGCCGTCACTGTCTGAACCGTACTCCCCTGCCACCATGCCCTACCCCCTCAGCTGCCGGCAATCCCTCCTCGCGCCCGCACCCGTCAACCCTCTGCCTTGCCTCCGTCGGTGATAATGCAGCCAGCCCCGCTGTTCCCGTCTTCGGCTCAATCCTGGTTCAGGACACAGCATCCCCTTCTCCGGCTCCGCAAGAGGCCAAAAAAAATTCAATCACCCAAATAATAGCAACAGCGAGGAAGAAAATGACCGATGGACAAAAAATCAAAACTGGACGACCAATGTTCACTAATGGAAAATAGTTATTTTTCATTCGACCAAACCATATATAACATAATATTTTGAGATACATCTAAAGTATGAAGTTGCCTCCATCTTCTGAATCTCCATGTTGTTGCATACTCCTGGCTCCAGAGTTTTAATAGGACATGTGTCGCAACTCTCACCACATTGTAATCATTGTTAGCTTAGCTAGCTAGCTATCACCAGTCCTTTCACCACACCATCACTGTTGGCTGACCAAATTAAAGCCTACGCCAGGCCGCCTACACACATGCAAAGCACGGAAAGCACAGGATACTGTAGCTTGCCTGTAACAAAACGCAAGCTAGGTGGGCCCCTTCGACAGAAATAGGCTATCGTGGTCGCTCCAGAACGGCATGCCACGGTACCACTACACCTGTTCATCACATGTACAATTAAGCAGTTCACTGGGGAAAAGAAGAGGCCACAGTGTTCCTTCCCGTCGGGATACAGGGCGTACGTGCACGACACACCGACCTTGAACGGGAAAGGCGCCGGTCACGCGGCGGGATGAGATACGGCGGCAGAGATCGGCTCGTGCAAATGGTGTGAATGTGACGCGAGTTGCGCTGTTCATGCAGATAGGCTGAGATCAACGGCACGCACGGTAGGCGGGAAAGCATGGACCAGTGCTCATGCATGCGAAGTGGTACGTAGCTACTTTCCTGCACGTTATAGATTCCTGACAGGGTTATCGTTGATCGTCATGATATATGACATGCCAACTCAGCTAAAAATGAGTATTTTATGCAATTATCAACTACTCCTAGAAAGTTTAAGCACGCGAACGACGATACATAGCTATGAAGACACATACATACATGATACATGCATGAGAAATACATGCAAAACAAAGAAAAATGAAGGTTGTAAAGTTAAGACATATACATCCAGTTGGTGTAACTTGCCGACCAGAATAATTTAGTGTGAAAAAAGAGAAGTTTTCAAGTTGCAGCAGTAACTTACCGACCAGAATAACTGTGAAGTTTGTTAAAAAAATATTTTATCATTTGCAAAGTAAAGAAAATCTCACGGTTTGTGAAGCTGCCATACGGCAAGTTAGTGTAGCTTGTAGACCAGAGTAACTTAGTAGTATGAAAAAGGAGGTTTTCAAGTCCTGGCAGTAACTTGTACACGAGAACTAATCGTTTTTATAAACTTCACGTGCGCGTGTTTCTACTGGTCTTCTAAATTTATTATGCTCACTTCATAAGTATACACATTTACAGGTTTTTTTTTCAAGTTACAAATTTCGTAACCATACCATGGTCGTACGTATATCGCAGTTCCTTGTCGCGACTCAGTCCGTGGTGGAACCTACTTGGCATTCAAAGCATGACTCTATTGTGCCCATATTCAAATTGTGGGCGCTCATAGAAATTTGGATGCGCACACGGCAAGCACGTTGATTTGCGTTATGTTTTCTATGAATTGAGTAGTCATTTTAGGGCTCTTAGCGAGTCTTATAAATTCTACTTGGGGTTCTCTGTTTTCTCCCGTCTCTATCTCTTTATAATGAATCAGCGCAACTCATGTTTTTTACTTGATAAAACAGATAAAAGTTAGGGTTTGATTAAAAAAATTAAGTGATTCATGTATTTGTCCATATGGGGTTGGTCAACCAGTCATGTAGATGTATGCACGTGGTATATTGTTTGTGTTTGTGTCATTGCTGTAATTGAAGAAATGGATGTGCGGACCTCATATAAGTGGCATAACTACACTCGTCAGTGCACTTTGCATGCAAAATGTGTATATACCTTGGATCGACCATAAAACTTGTTGATTTTGTCATGTCTTCTCGAAATGAGAGATCTCGTGTCAATGCCAACATCACAAAGTTATACATATAAGATTCTTATGGTATATGTATATATTTTGTGTATATCTCCAGGATATTAACGATCACCACATTTCTTTGGAACTTTTTAGATGTCTGATATCCTGAGATATACACAAAAGATATATGTAAATCTCGGAGGCATTGACGGTCCGCGTCTCCATAGAGGAAAAGATCTTGTATCATTGTCGACTTATTCACAGGTACGGTGTTCATTTAGTATCATGTATTGGTTCAACCATGGTTGCCCTTGTTTCGTACTCCACTTAATATTAAATAAGAATGGTTGTGTTCATCAAAATGATGTAGAGGCCAGGGTTTAACCTCCTTTACGAAAAAAAATCAATGTTAGATATCCCTACAATATATACATAATAGATAATGATGATATATGTTTAAAAAAGATAATGATGATATACAACCTAAAGAAAAGATAATGATGATATACCTCCAAGATATTGATGGTCACAACGTCTCCTTGGAACTTATGAGATATTGTGTGGATGCTCGGTATCAAGAGCTACACAAAGGCAATATAGTCCATTAATCGATGAAATCTTGAACATCCTGTGCAAAGTGTCTGAGACGACCCGCTCCACTCACACTTGTCATAGCATCTAAAACAGGTGCCATAGCATCTAAAAAACAGGTGTATGACGCGCCACTTCAAAATGGGAGACAAGAGTCAAGCAGATATATTTTCCTTGTCTCTAGGATATTTACGGTCACTGTTGCTTCTCTCCGAAAGGGAGAAGAGATATTTTATTAATGCGCGATATTCAGAACATACACAAAAGATATATTCCATTAATTGAGGGAATCTCGAGCAGTCCGCCATGAGTGAGGCAACCCGCTCCCTCCACACTTGTCATTTAGGCCGAAAACACATTTAGAAATATTATAACCGAGCACTTTTCCAGCCCTCTCACGCATCCATCGATTTGGGCCGTCCAATGACATAGACTGGTCATTTCTGGTCGTGCGATGCACCTCTGGCTCCTGTGTGGGACGCTATTCTCAGAACAAAATCGAAGGTATCTTCATCATTGATGCAAGTTGACGTCTGATGCCAAACCGACGGCCGCGATACGGCTCTATCCGCCTCCGTCCCTCCGAGCCCCTCTCCCCTTCCCTCCCCGCCCCGCACCGCATCGGCACATCCCACCCAGATCCCACCTCGCTCCATGCCCCCACACGGCCACACCCCTCCCTCCCAATCTCGGGTGAGGTCGCCGCCGTACAGAGAGAGAGAGACGATGGAAAATGGCAACCATGGGCTGGGCGCTGGAGTGAGTCGCCAATTAGCACATCTCTGTCGAGGTCGAGCCGCCCAGATCACTACAAACTCCAAATCTCGCATCCAAAACAAGAGATCATGGCGATAGCGACATCGGATGTCCCCGTGATCAAGGCAAAAAATCTCACCAGCGATGTTAGGTCCATCCTCTACAGGTATGTGTCTCCCCCCCTTCCGTGCATCCCCTACTTTTGATGGGTTCGCTTATTTCAGAAATTGGGAGAAGAAGGAGGCTTGCCAATTGCAAACTATTGCTCCATATCACGCAGGCATTAAGGCTCCCCTGATCTCGTTCTTGTGGAACTGGAACATCGACCTTGCATGATCTCGACGTAGAGTAATCCAACTGGTCCGCTTGCCGGATACATGCCGATTCAACAAGTGTATCGGGCACGCTACTGTTCAAGATCATCCTCTGCACTTACGCCCTACATCAACCATAGATGTGTGAGGAGGAGAAAGCAGGATGACAGGACGAGAACGCCTCTATCATGTAGAGTACTTAGGTATTTTTGCTTTATGATATCCAAAATAGATTGTACTGCAAGGTCAATACTACAGAATGGTTCTAAAAGTTTTTTTAGCTTGATCTGTTGCATCAGGCATCTAATTGTAGTTCTAAATGTTTTTCTCGATTACAAGTTCAATCATAGCTTCGTTTGATCTGTTGTATCAGGTGAAACGAGTTGTGCTCATTTGTATGTAAACAAGATCAGTGTAAATGTACATGATTAGATGGCCGAGCTATACAGCGTAGGGACAAGATGGGCACAACAAGTTTGAAGATGGCAAAAAGGGGCCTTCAGGAGATGTATCAAGGATTGCAGCGAATCATATCCTGTCGATTGGAGTCCGCTTGCTGGATATTGAGAAAATAAGTCGCCGTTGCTACACGCCTTTAACGGTGATTGATATGCGCTAACTCACGGACGGCCGATTATTGCAGGTCCGTTACCATGTTGATATGTGTTCTTACTTCAGTTCACGCGCATCTAAACACTCTCTGTTGTGTGTTGTCTCGCTGTTTGTTCCCCACTCCCCTCCTGAGCTCCTTATTCCATGAAGGTCTCTAACAACCATAGTTGATGCTTAGGTCACCACTCCATCTTGTGAGCTATGCCTGTCTCCCCTCCCTCCTACCTACCCATTTTTGTTAATTCTTGCTCCATGGAATTTAGAAACACTTCTACCCTGTAAAAAATAATAATTTAGGAACACTTCGACCCCCAATTTTTGATTCCCCCTTTTTTACTGAGTTCGTCGTGACTTGCTGCTACAGGCTTGTGATTACATATACGAATTGGATGTCCTAAGGCAGATATACCTCGGCTGGTCGCCCTTGATTAGTTCATGATACAGCAACTGTATATATGGAAGTAGCGGCATGTTTAAGTAAAGATGGTTGACCGGAATGACTATGGCTGAACATAGTTTTATGGTTCAGATTATGTACTATGTTTCCAGAACCCTTCTATTAAGGTGTGACTGTGCACACAGAAGTTTTGGTTTCAGTTGTAGGCATATAGCTGATGTTTATCAACTAAATCACCCATGACATACATGTTATAACTGAAGCAAATATGACATGGTGGCCACCTGTACATACCGAATCAATGCCTTAGATATTGTTATTATTCATGCTCAGTTCAACTTGGTTAGCTTCTCTCTTGCCTCAGATTCACCGTTCTTCCTATGTACCTATCATCTTCCGCCCAGTTAGTTATGGGTTCTAACTTTTGCTATAGTTTCTTCCTAATTTGATGCATGTGGTGTTAGTGTGCGAAGTGGTGACTGGTTCTACTCGATTGGCTGAAGGAATCCTATATTTTTTTATCTCCAATAGCAAATGGCCAGGTCACGAAATGTATGTGTACTCCATTGGTGATGTGCTTGCTGCCACTGGTTTGAAGACATAATGGATGTATTCTTAACTATTTTATTCAACTCCATGGATGTGTTTCTTGGGCACGTATATGTTAAAATGTTCATGAAAGAAAAAAATACATACTTGGAAATTTACTTAGTTAGATATTCAGATTTTATAGTTTAATTTTTGAAATTATTATTTTTCATACCATTGTCAATTTTTATGTTCCAAAAAATTAAAATTATGTGGTGGTTGTGGTGTAGCCAACCAAAGGCGTGAATGTTGCATGTGGACAAGAGGAGATAGAGCCTATCGGAGGTGCCTCTCTAGGGTCGTCCAGCCACCAATGGTGAAAGCAAGCTACAAGACCAGCCCGCTCCGCCTATGGATGTAGTGGACATCATTGGACAAATTCACACAAGCTCTTATGCTTGGGCCCTGAGTTCTCTCCTATCACAACTTTCGCTTATGACTGGCCAGAGAATCTACTGGTGCATACATGGTAGGAGATATTGATTCATGGTTGGCCTTCTTTGTTTGTTAATCATGAAATTAATAATTTGCTTATGATTCTTACTTGTTATTGATCTCTCAGGTTTCATCAAAGCCTCCCATGGTTGCACCTTCCATTTCTTCTGGTAATTGAGAGTGATAAATGCAATTATGCAGTGAAGAGGGATGAGTAATTAAATTATTTGATTTGTTGAGCAACTCCAGAATAGATATTTACCGGTACATCTCAATTATTTAAAGAACTAAAGAGGTTCTGAATGAATTTCTTCTATTCTTTGGAATATTTTTGAGCTATACACGGAAACATTTTTGGTTGTTTCTTGGATGATTCATATGTGAATCTAAGCTATTCTCATAGGTTCTGAACCTTATGTTCATCTAACCTTTATAATACCTCCAATTTTTGGTAGTAAGATGTGATGTTTGCTTACATTAGCCAATATTGACAGTACAATCCTTTCCTCAAAGCTTATCTAAAATCTGTTTTCTTCATATGCAAAATCTGTGGAGTTTGCTTCAGAAGGTATTGACAATGCCTATTCTAAAACTCATTCCAAGTAAATGTAATGCTTCAATTACATCAACATCTGATTTGAATTTTACATGCTCACTTTTTATTGAAGGCATTTACCCCATTGTATACATGTGGCAGTCCATGTATAATTAATGCTCACTTTTCGCAAATGGCCAGGTGCATCAGGCTCACCTTATTTTCTTCTTGGTTGTCGCGCATTGTGTTCCATTTGGGGGTCTGAGGATTTCATTAATGCACTATGTATAAAATCTACGATGACAATTTAAGTCAACAACTACATGTTTGTTTGTGTTGGTGCTTATTATTTGTCTTGGCAATACTCTATATTTATTAAGTGTATCTTGTTTCATATAATGTCATACCAAAGCCAGTTTGCACCTGTGATATTTTCCTTGATTACTAACTAATATGCATCTATGTTTTTGCCAACTTTAATATGTTTCATGGGGCTGTATATTTATTTTACAAATAGACGGGCGCGTCAACGCGCGCCATCAGTGATCTAGTTAATGCTTGTGATTTGAAAGAGAAGAGATAAGGAGACATAACTTATTAATTCTGCTATCAAGAAGTCTCCTGAAGTCGCTCCTCCTCCTCCAAGAAAGAAAGCTAGGATTCCTGCCTCTCGCCGGTGCCGCCGCAGGTCTGCCTCGTCTCCGGTGGCCCTAGGGCCATGGAGGCATGGTGGATCCTGGAGGGCTCCGTTTTTGTTCGTTTTTCCTGTCTTGTTAGGGTTTGTGTTCTGCTCTGGAAGACGAGACGGCGGCAGCTCCCTGAAGATGGAATAAAGGTCTCCCCGTCTAGCCGTCGTTTCGGCGGTGCGTTTAGCATCGTTGATGGGCCTGTGGAAGTGTGTCTCCGGCGGATCTATATTTGGTGGATTTTCTCGGATCTCATCGTTGTTCGTCTACGCTCGTGTGTCTTCGGGTTGAATCCTTCCAACCTACGTTATTCTTCATCTGCGGCGGTTGTTGTTCTGATGCGCTGGTCCTATGGGGCCTTAGCACGACGACTTCCCGACTGTCTACTACAACATGTTCTGCCCGACTTCGACGATGGAGGGGTGATGACGGCGGCGCGCCTTTGGTTCGCTTCAGTGCTTGTAGTCGTCGCTAGGTGGTCTATGGATCTGGATGTAATTTTTATTTTTGGTGTTCGTTGTACTGCCATGATTGAAGATGAATAGATTGGAAGTTTTTCGCAAAAAAAGGAGACATAACTTTTGTGTATATTTCCAGTATGTTGATGTTCACTGCCGCTTCTCCTCGAGAAAACCTATCTAGTTTTAAGACGCAATATTCAAGTGATATACGAAAAATATATACTCCATTAATCGATGAAATCTCAGCAGCCCCGCCGAAAGTTATTTTGAGCATATTGTGGAGAATTTTGGTCTGGAAAATGTGGAGCCAAAAAAAACTCATTTTGACTTCCAAAATCTAGAGAGGAATCTCTAGAATCCTAGTGCAACCCAAAAGCACCCAAAAAGCTTGATTCTCCCAGAATCTCCGGATTTTGGCAAGTCCCGCCAAAGAAAACGTTTGGAGTTAACAGAGTACCCTATTGCAGCTGGTTATTTACGGCAAAACTGCCACCAAGCCACCCACGGTCGATACACAACGAACGAGCCCAGAGGCCCTTCTGTTCGCATCGCTCACCTCGAGCAGGGCAGCGCGCTAGGGTTCCAGCGCCGCCGCTGGCCCCGCCTCGCCGTCCGGACCTCGCCACTACCGGCCCGGTACTCGCTGCCGCCGGCTTGGTCCTGGCCGCCGCCGGTACCCACTCCCGTCGCAGCCCAGCCTGTTGGGGAACGTAGCAGAATTTTAAAATTTTCTACGCATCACCAAGATCAATCTATGGAGTCATCTAGCAACGAGGGAGAGAGGAGTGCATCTACATACCCCTGTAGATCACGAGCGGAAGCGTTCAAGAGAACGGGGTTGATGGAGTCGTACTCGTCATGATCCAAATCACCGAAGATCCTAGTGCCGAACGGACGGCACCTCCGTGTTCAACACACGTACGGAGCAAGGACGTCTTCCGCGCCTTGATCCAGCAAGGAGGAGGGAGAGGTTGAGGAAGAGGACTCCAACAGCAGCACGACGGCGTGGTGGTGGTGAAGCTGCAGTACTCCGGCAGGGCTTCGCCAAGCTCTTACGGAGGAGGAGAGGTGTTGGGGAGGGGAGGGGCTGCGCCTTGGATGTTGTGTGCAGCCCTCCCCTTGCCCCTCTATTTATAGGGGAAGAAGGAAGGGGGCCGGCCCCCTCTAGATGAGATCTAGAGGGGGGCAGCCAAGGGGAGGGGGCTTGCCCCCCAAGCAAGGGGGGCGCCCTCTTTAGGGTCCCCCCCCCAACCCTAGGCACATGGGCCCAAGGGGGGGATGCGGCCAGCCCATGTAGGGCTGGTTCCCTTTCCTCTACAGCCTATTAGGTCCTCCGAGAGAGGTGGCCCCTCCCGGTGGACCCCCGGAACCCCTCCGGTGGCCCCGGTACAATACCGATATGCCCCCGAACCTTTCTGGTGACCATATGACAACTTCCTACATATAAATCTTCACCTCCGGACCATTCCGGAACTCCTCGTGACGTCCGGGATCTCATCCGGGACTCCGTACAACATTCAGTAATCACATACAAGTCTTCCTAACAACCCTAGCGTCACCGAACCTTAAGTGTGTAGACCCTACGGGTTCGGGAGACATGCAGACATGACCGAGACGACTCTCCGGTCAATAACCAACAGCGGGATCTGGATATCTATGTTGGCTCCCACATGCTCCACGATGATCTCATCGGATGAACCACGTGTTGGAAATATGCCCTAGAGGCAATAATAAAAGCATTATTATTATATTTCCTTGTTCATGATAATTGTCTTTATTCATGCTATAATTGTGTTATCCGGAAATCGTAATACATGTGTGAATAACAGACACCAACATGTCCCTAGTAAGCCTCTAGTTGACTAGCTCGTTGATCAACTGATAGTCATGGTTTCCTGACTATGGACATTGGATGTCATTGATAACGAGATCACATCATTAGGAGAATGATGTGATGGACAAGACCCAATCCTAAACATAGCACAAGATCGTATAGTTCGTTTGCTAGAGTTTTCCAATGTCAAAGTATCTTTTCCTTAGACCATGAGATCGTGTAACTCCCGGATACCGTAGGAGTGCTTTGGGTATACCAAACGTCACAACGTAACTGGGTGACTATAAAGGTAGACTACGGGTATCTCCGAAAGTGTCTGTTGGGTGACATGGATCAAGACTGGGATTTGTCACTCCGTATGACGGAGAGGTATCACTGGGCCCACTCGGTAATGCATCATCATAATGAGCTCAAAGTGACCAAGTGTCTGGTCACGGGATCATGCATTATGGTACGAGTAAAGTGACTTGCCGGTAACGAGATTGAACGAGGTATTGGGATACCGACGATCGAATCTCGGGCAAGTAACATATCGATTGACAAAGGGAATTGCGTACGGGGTTGATTGAATCCTCGACATCGTGGTTCATCCGATGAGATCATCGTGGAGCATGTGGGAGCCAACATGGGTATCCAGATCCCGCTGTTGGTTATTGACTGGAGAGTCATCTCGGTCATGTCTGCTTGTCTCCCGAACCCGTAGGGTCTACACACTTAAGGTTCGGTGACGCTAGGGTTGTGAAGATATGTATATGCAGAAACCCGAATGTTGTTCGGAGTCCCGGATGAGATCCCGGACGTCACGAGGAGTTCCGGAATGGTCTGGAGGTAAAGAATTATATATAGGAAGTGCTGTTTCGGGCATCGGGACAAGTTTCGGGGTTATCGGTATTGTACCGGGACCACCGGAAGGGTCCCGGGGGTCCACCGGGTGGGGCCACCTATCCCGGAGGGCCCCATGGTCTGAAATAGGATGGAACCCAGCCCATAGTGGGCTGGGGCGCCAGCCCCTATAGGCCCATGCGCCTAGGGTTCCACCATGGAAGAGTCCATGTGGTGGAAGGCACCCCTAGGTGCCTGGGGGGGAGGGAATCCTCCCCTTGGCCGCCGCCCCCCCCTAGTAGATCTCATCTACTAGGGCCGGCGCCCCCCCCCCATGGCACCCCTATATATAGTGGGGGGAGAGGAGGGATTTCATACCAGCCCCTGGCGCCTCCATCCCCCCCCCCCCGTTACGTCTCTCCCTCGTAGTCTTGCCGAAGCCCTGCTTCTGTGACGCCCTGCATCCACCACCACGCCGTCGTGCTGCTGGATCTTCATCAACCTCTCCTCCCCCCTTGCTGGATCAAGAAGGAGGAGACGTCTCCCGTCCCGTACGTGTGTTGAACGCGGAGGTGCCGTCCGTTCGGCGCTGGTCATCGGTGATTTGGATCACGTCGAGTACGACTACATCATCACCGTTTTTTTGAACGCTTCCGTGCGCGATCTACAAAGGTATGTAGATGCATCCGATAGCTCGTTGCTAGTTGAACTCCTAGATGATCTTGGTGAAACGAGTAGGAAATTTTTTGTTTTCTGCAACGTTCCCCAACAGTGGCATCATGAGCTAGGTCTATGCGTAGTTCTTCTTGCGCGAGTAGAACACAATTAGTTGTGGGCGTAGATTTGTCAACTTTCTTGCCGTTACTAGTCTTTTCTTGCTTCAGCGTTATTGTGGGATGAAGCGGCCCGGACCAACCTTACACGTACGCTTACGTGAGACCGGTTCCACCGACTAACATGCACTAGGTGCATAAGGTGGCTGGCGGGTGCCTGTCTCTCCCACTTTAGTTGGAGCGGATTCGATGAACAGGGTCCTTATGAAGGGTAAATAGAAGTTGACAAATCACGTTGTGGCTTAACGTAGGTAAGAAGACGTTCTTGCTAGAACCCTAAATCAGCCACGTAAAACTTGCAACAACAATTAGAGGACGTCTAACTTGTTTTTGCAGCAAGTGGTTTGTGATATGATATGGCCAAAATTGTGATGAATGATGAATGATCTATATGTGATGTATGAGATGTTCATGCTATTGTAATAGGAATCACGACTTGCATGTCGATGAGTATGACAACCGGCAGGAGCCATAGGAGTTGTCTTTATTCTTTTATATGACCTGCGTGTCATCGAGAGACGCCATGTAAATTACTTTACTTTATTGCTAAACGCGTTAGCCATAGTAGTAGAAGTAATAGTTGGCGAGCAACTTCATGGAGACACGATGATGGAGATCATGATGATGGAGATCATGGTGTCAAGCCGGTGACAAGATGATCATGGAGCCCCACGATGGAGATCAAAGGAGCTATGTGATATTGGCCATATCATGTCACGTTTATTATTTGATTGCATATGATGTTTATCATGTTTTTTGCATCTTGTTTACTTAGAACGACGGTAGTAAATAAGATGATCCCTCATAACAATATCAAGAAGTGTTCTCCCCTAACTGTGCACCGTTGCTAAAGTTCGTCGTTTCTAAGCACGCCGTGATGATCGGGTGTGATGGATCCTTACGTTCACATACAACGGGTGTAAGACAGTTTTACACATGCAAAACACTTAGGGTTAACTTGACGAGCCTAGCATGTGTATAGACATGGCCTCGGAACACAGTAGACCGAAAGGTCGAGCATGAGTCGTATAGAAGATACGATCAACATGAAGATGTTCACCGACGTTGGCTAGTCCGTCTCACGTGATGATCGGACACGGCCTAGTTGACTCGGATCATGTAATACTTAGATGACTAGAGGGATGTCTAATCTAAGTGGGAGTTCATTAATAATTTGATTAGATGAACTTAATTATCATGAACTTAGTCTAAAATATACGGACTGGGTCCGGAACCTGAGGATCATCCTCATAGCTGCCAAGAAAGATTATGTCCTACAAGCACCGCTAGGTGAAGCTCCCGTCCCACAGAACCAAGACGTTATGAACGCTTGGCAGACACATGCTGATGACTACTCCCTCGTTCAGTGCGGCATGCTTTACAGCTTAGAGCCGGGGCTCCAAAAACGTTTTGAGAGACATGGAGCATACGAGATGTTCGAAGAGCTGAAAATGGTTTTTCAAGCTCATGCCCGGATCGAGAGATATGAAGTCTCCGATAAGTTCTTCAGCTGTAAGATGGAGGAAAATAGTTCTGTCAGTGAGCACATACTCACTATGTCTGGGTTACATAACCGCTTGTCTCAGCTGGGAGTTAATCTCCCGGATGATGCGGTCATTGACAGAATCCTCCAGTCGCTTCCACCAAGCTACAAGAGCTTTGTGATGAACTTCAACATGCAGGGGATGCAAAAGACCATTCCTGAGTTGTTCTCAATGCTGAAATCAGCGGAGGTAGAAGTCAAGAAGGAACATCAAGTGTTGATGGTCAATAAAACCACTAAGTTCAAGAAAGGCAAGGGTAAAAAGAACTTCAAGAAGGACGGCAAGGAGGTTGCCGCGCCCGGCAAGCAAGCTGCCGGGAAGAAGCCAAAGAATGGACCCAAGCCCGAGACTGAGTGCTTTTATTGCAAAGGGAAGGGTCACTCGAAGCGGAACTGCCCTAAATACTTAGCGGACAAGAAGGCCGGCAACACCAAAGGTATATTTGATATACATGTAATTGATGTGTACCTTACCAGTACTCGTAGTGACTCCTGGGTATTTGATACCGGTGCCGTTGCTCATATTTGTAACTCACAGCAGGAGCTGCGGAATAAACGGAGACTGGCGAAGGACGAGGTGACGATGCGCGTCGGGAATGGTTCCAAGGTTGATGTGATCGCCGTCGGCACGCTGCCTCTACATTTACCTACGGGATTAGTTTTAAACCTCAATAACTGTTATTTAGTGCCAGCTTTGAGCATGAACATTGTATCGGGATCTCGTTTAATTCGAGATGGCTACTCATTTAAATCTGAGAATAATGGTTGTTCCATTTATATGAGAGATATGTTTTATGGTCATGCTCCTATGGTGAATGGTTTATTCTTAATGAATCTCGAGCGTATTGCTACACATATTCATAGTGTGAGTACCAAAAGGAGTAAAGTTGATAATGATAGTACCACATACTTGTGGCACTGCCGCCTTGGTCACATAGGTGTCAAACGCATGAAGAAGCTCCATGCAGATGGACTTTTAGAGTCTCTTGATTATGAATTATTTGACACATGCGAACCATGCCTCATGGGTAAGACCAAGACTCCGTTCTCAGGAACAATGGAGCGAGCAACCAACTTGTTGGAAATCATACATACTGATGTGTGCGGTCCAATGAGTGTTGAGGCTCGCGGAGGCTATCGTTATGTTCTCACCCTCACTGATGAATTAAATAGATATGGGTATGCCTACTTAATGAAACACAAGTCTGAAACCTTTGAAAAGTTCAAGGAATTTCTGAGTGAGGTTGAGAATCAACGTGACAGGAAAATCAAGTTTCTACGATCAGATCGTGGAGGAGAATACTTGAGTCATGAATTTGGCACACACTTAAAAAAATGTGGAATAGTTTCACAACTCACGCCGCCTGGAACACCTCAGCGTAACGGTGTGTCCGAACGTCGTAATCGCACTCTATTGGATATGGTGCGGTCTATGATGTCTCTTACTGATTTACCGCTATCTTTTTGGGGCTATGCTTTAGAGACTGCCGCATTCACTTTAAATAGGGCTCCGTCGAAATCCGTTGAGACGACACCGTTTGAATTATGGTTTGGTAAGAAACCTAAGTTGTCGTTTCTGAAAGTTTGGGGATGCGATGCTTATGTCAAGAAACTTCAACCTGAAAAGCTCGAACCCAAATCGGAAAATGCGTCTTCATAGGATATCCAAAAGAAACTGTTGGGTACACCTTCTACCTCAGATCCGAAGGCAAGATCTTTGTTGCCAAGAATGGGTCCTTTCTAGAGAAAGAGTTTCTCTCGAAAGAAGTAAGTGGGAGGAAAGTAGAGCTTGATGAAGTATTACCTCTTGAACCGGTAAATGGCGCAACTCAAGAAAATGTTCCTGAGGTGCCTGCACCGACTAGAGAGGAAGTTAATGATAATGATCAAGATACTTCTGATCAAGCTCCTACTGAAATTCGAAGGTCCACAAGGACACGTTCTGCACCAGAGTGGTACGGCAACCCTGTCTTGGAAATCATGTTGTTAGACAACGGTGAACCCTCGAACTATGAAGAAGCGATGGCGGGCCCGGATTCCGACAAATGGCTAGAAGCCATGAAATCCGAGATAGGATCCATGTATGAAAACGAAGTGTGGACTTTGACTGACTTACCCGTTGAACGGCGAGCCATAGAAAATAAATGGATCTTTAAGAAGAAGACAGACGCAGATGGTAATGTGACCATCTATAAAGCTCGGCTTGTCGCTAAGGGTTATCGACAAGTTCAAGGGGTTGACTACGATGAGACTTTCTCACCGGTAGCGAAGCTGAAGTCCGTCCGAATCATGTTAGCGATTGCCGCATTCTATGATTATGAGATATGGCAAATGGACGTCAAAACGGCATTCCTTAATGATTTCCTTAAGAAGAATTGTATATGATGCAGCCGGAAAGTTTTGTCGATCCTAAGAATGCTGACAAGGTGTGCAAGCTCCAACGCTCGATTTATGGGCTGGTGCAAGCATCTCGGAGTTGGAACATTCGCTTTGATGAGATGATCAAAGCGTTTGGGTTCACGCAAACTTATGGAGAAGCCTGCGTTTACAAGAAAGTGAGTGGGAGCTCTGTAGCATTTCTCATATTATATGTAGATGACATACTATTGATGGGAAATGATATAGAACTCTTGGACAACATCAAGGCCGACTTGAATAAGAGTTTTTCAATGAAGGACCTTGGAGAAGCTGCTTATATATTAGGCATCAAGATCTATAGAGATAGATCGAGACGCCTCATAGGTCTTTCACAAAGCACATACCTTGATAAGATATTGAAGAAGTTCAATATGGATCATTCTAAGAAGGGGTTCTTACCTGTATTACAAGGTGTGAAATTGAGTTCAGCTCAATGTCCGACCACGGCAGAAGATATAGAAGAGATGAGTGTCATCCCCTATGCCTCGGCCATAGGGTCTATTATGTATGCCATGCTGTGTACCAGACCTGATGTAAACCTTGCCGTAAGTTTGGTAGGAAGGTACCAAAGTAATCCCGGCAAGGAACACTGGACAGCGGTCAAGAATATCCTGAAGTACCTGAAAAGGACTAAGGAAATGTTTCTCGTTTATGGAGGTGACGAAGAGCTCGTCGTAAAGGGTTACGTCGACGCTAGCTTCGACACAGATCTGGATGACTCTAAGTCACAAACCGGATACGTGTATATTTTGAATGGTGGGGCAGTAAGCTGGTGCAGTTGCAAGCAAAGCGTCGTGGCGGGATCTACATGTGAAGCGGAGTACATGGCAGCCTCGGAGGCAGCACATGAAGCAATATGGGTGAAGGAGTTCATCACCGACCTAGGAGTCATACCCAATGCGTCGGGGCCGATCAAGCTCTTCTGTGACAACACTGGAGCTATTGCTCTTGCCAAGGAGCCCCAGGTTTCACAAGAAGACAAGGCACATCAAGCGTCGCTTCAACTCCATTCGTGAAAATGTTCAAGATGGAGACATAGATATGTAAAGTACATACGGACCTTGAATGTAGCGGATCCGTTGACTAAACCTCTCCCTAGAGCAAAACATGATCAACACCAGAATTCCATGGGTGTTCGATTCATCACAATGTAACTAGATTATTGACTCTAGTGCAAGTGGGAGACTGTTGGAAATATGCCCTAGAGGCAATAATAAAAGCATTATTATTATATTTCCTTGTTCATGATAATTGTCTTTATTCATGCTATAATTGTGTTATCCGGAAATCGTAATACATGTGTGAATAACAGACACCAACATGTCCCTAGTAAGCCTCTAGTTGACTAGCTCGTTGATCAACTGATAGTCATGGTTTCCTGATATGGACATTGGATGTCATTGATAACGAGGATCACATCATTAGGAGAATGATGTGATGGACAAGACCCAATCCTAAACATAGCACAAGATCGTATAGTTCGTTTGCTAGAGTTTTTCCAATGTCAAGTATCTTTTCCTTAGACCATGAGATCGTGTAACTCCCGGATACCGTAGGAGTGCTTTGGGTATACAAACGTCACAACGTAACTGGGTGACTATAAAGGTAGACTACGGGTATCTCCGAAAGTGTCTGTTGGGTTGACATGGATCAAGACTGGGATTTGTCACTCCGTATAACGGAGAGGTATCACTGGGCCCACTCGGTAATGCATCATCATAATGAGCTCAAAGTGACCAAGTGTCTGGTCACGGGATCATGCATTATGGTACGAGTAAAGTGACTTGCCGGTAACGAGATTGAACGAGGTATTGGGATACCGACGATCGAATCTCGGGCAAGTAACATATCGATTGACAAAGGGAATTGCGTACGGGGTTGATTGAATCCTCGACATCGTGGTTCATCCGATGAGATCATCGTGGAGCATGTGGGAGCCAACATGGGTATCCAGATCCCGCTGTTGGTTATTGACCGGAGAGTCGTCTCGGTCATGTCTGCTTGTCTCCCGAACCCGTAGGGTCTACACACTTAAGGTTCGGTGACGCTAGGGTTGTGAAGATATGTATATGCAGTAACCCGAATGTTGTTCGGAGTCCCGGATGAGATCCGGACGTCACGAGGAAGTTCCGGAATGGTCCGGAGGTAAAGAATTATATATAGGAAGTGCTGTTTCGGCCATCGGGACAAGTTTCGGGGTTATCGGTATTGTACCGGGACCACCGGAAGGGTCCCGGGGGTCCACCGGGTGGGGCCACCTATCCCGGAGGGCCCCATGGGCTGAAATAGGATGGAACCCAGCCCATAGTGGGCTGGGGCGCCAGCCCCTATAGGCCCATGCGCCTAGGGTTCCACCATGGAAGAGTCCATGTGGTGGAAGGCACCCCTAGGTGCCTGGGGGGGAGGGAATCCTCCCCTTGGCCGCCGCCCCCCCCTAGTAGATCTCATCTACTAGGGCCGGCGCCCCCCCCCCATGGCACCCCTATATATAGTGGGGGGAGAGGAGGGATTTCATACCAGCCCCTGGCGCCTCCATCCCCCCCCCCCCGTTACGTCTCTCCCTCGTAGTCTTGGCGAAGCCCTGCTTCTGTGACGCCCTGCATCCACCACCACGCCGTCGTGCTGCTGGATCTTCATCAACCTCTCCTCCCCCCTTGCTGGATCAAGAAGGAGGAGACGTCTCCCGTCCCGTACGTGTGTTGAACGCGGAGGTGCCGTCCGTTCGGCGCTGGTCATCGGTGATTTGGATCACGTCGAGTACGACTACATCATCACCGTTTTTTTGAACGCTTCCGTGCGCGATCTACAATTATAGCACAATTCCGGATATGTTGTGGTCTATGTATTCACACATGTATTACGATTTCCGGATAACACAATTATAGCATGAACAATAGACAATTATCATGAACAAAGAAATATAATAATAACCATTTTATTATTGCCTCTAGGGCATATTTCCAACACAGCCTTCCTCCACGGCCCGTATGCTCCTATGCCGCAGCAGGGACAACGGGAAGCCGCCGCCGCGCCCCTCTGCACCGGCTGCCCACGGTGCCTCCGTCCCGAAGCTACAGCAGGACATCATCCACTCCTCTGCTCCTCCATGGTGAGTCGTCCTCTCTCTCCCAACTCTTTGTTCTTCTTTTTTTAGCTATATAAATTGGATAGATGCAAATACTTTGTTGCATAGATGGATGAATCAATGTCTCAATTGGATAGATGGATGAATGGGTTGATTATTTAATTTGTTAGATGGATGAATGATGCCAGATTTTTTTGTTCATACTTTCAATGCCACTGCGTATATTGGTCCTATTGCTAGATATTGGTACTATGAATTCTTGGTGTTGTATGAAGATGTTGTTACTTTATGAGCATTTTAAGTTTGATAATGATGCATATGTGCAATTTTGACAAGTTTGATAATGATGCATATGTGCAACCTCCATTGCCGTTTACAGGTGCCAACGCGATGGTATCATGAACGCAACACACGAGGCGATTGCTGCTAGTCTCGTACCTTGAGACTGTTCACTTTTTTAGTTCTACCACTTTTGTAATGAACAAAACTTTAAATTCATTCTAAATGTAATATTTAGCATTTTTTATGACATTCGTAAATCACTTTCGTACTCATTCGATTACATGTTGTTGAAACAAAAAGTGTTAACAATTCATCAAACAATTTCTATCTAAGGGTAGTACAGACATTTCAACACACAACTCTTACCAGAATCTCAAACTATAATCTCAGAAAAGAACTCCACAACAGATTCTGGGAGAATTTTCTAGAATCTTGATTCTGTAGAATCATGCATGAAAAGAACTGACCCTAAGACTAGCCTGCTTCCCGCACACTTGGCACACACCGCCCTCACGCCGAGTACACATGTACGGCCACGGTATAGAACAAACGGAGGAGGAAACACAAGGAGACAAACACCTGCGAGTAAGTGGTGAGGGTGAGGTTCGACGGACGACGGGCGGTGGGAGGTAACCGTTAGTACATTCATGCATGTGTGGTACTATTGTACAATTGTGTTGTACTCCATCTGTAAATTAATATAAGAGCGTTTAGATCATCATGCATGCACATATGCATGTATGCTTTTGCAGCTAGATAAAAACATATACACCCTTGTTTCTAAATTAAGTGTCGTTGATTAAGTACAAGGAATCTTGTTCTTGCTAGCTAGCTCCTCCTCCTCCTCCTCCTAATACTACTACAGTAGAGTAGCACTCATTCCTAATTCTTTATAATATTTTAGACAGAAGAAACCATGTGATCCATGAGCTAGAAGAACGCACCACAAGTCAGTCAAGAGACATTCAAGTCCCAGGCCTGTATATGCTACAGCTTAATTGTTCATAGCATCGACAATCCCAACATGCGCTGCTAGCTCCCCATAACGCCGTAGATGTTGTTGGTCGGCTGTCTCCACATAATATGCTCCAAGCCCCGGCCCAACGCCCTCCATGCCTAGCTTAGTTAGTTGCTGCCATAATTAGCAATTAACCAGCTACCACGACGTCTTCTTGTCGCTAGTTACAACATCTTGTTAGAGCTGCGTAGACAGGTAGTAGCAGGTAATTTGTCCTGGGATCCTGGCGAGGATTTGATTCGATCTCCATGCGCACTGAATTAGTTGTTTCAAGGGAAATATTATGTCGTTGCGTAGATCTCTCAACTGCTCAGGGTGTAGTGCTGGTGCAGAGAGTGTCTGTGGACTTTCTGTGTGCAAGACCAAGACTGTAGTAGAAATACGCACTAGCACTGTGCAGCGTGTATGTTTTCCACCAGCTTTTTTGTGGACGTTTAGGTTTTTCACCTGCTTGGTTGGGCGTGCAGCCACAAGAGGATGCATGTGTTTTCACTGTGCTGCTTGCTTGCATGCGTAATAATTATTGCCAGATGCATGGCCGCTCATGTGCTCTACCCCGATTCTTAACGCTTTCGTATTTTTACAGCACGCGGCAGGATAGTTTGCACAGCAAGTCGGATAAAGAAACAAGAGAATGCTTAAATTTTGAATAATCTTTTCACATGGCAATTCGGTGGCAAAAAGCTTCAACACTTTGCAGCTGGTAGTCTCTCAAAATCTAACATGTAGACTTAGTTTCTGAAAAAGGAAAAACTAACATCAGGAGAAAAACCCGTTTAGGCTTAGTTAGTTGTTGTTGAACTGTGTCTGTTGGAGCCGACCCTTGCCCTAGCTGGGCCTAGCTCTACCTCTCTCTGTCTCTCTGAACACTTCTCTCTCTAGCACACACTAAAGAAGAAAGAAAGAAGAAAAAACGCCGTTGTCGCCGCGGGCGTTTGTGCGCCAGGAAAACCACCGCATCCACTGCTGCTTCTTCTTCCTTCTTTCTTCTTTAGTTTGTGCTAGAGGGAGAAGTGTTCAGAGAGACAGAGAGAGGTAGAGCTAGGGCAAGGGCTCGGCTCCAACAGTGTCATGCAGGATTTACTTCATCTTATAACATGTAAAAGAAACATAGTTTCATTGATATCAAAGTACGGTTAGCGAGACAATAAAATAGAAAACTTAATTAGGTTAGTGAGGTGGTACAATAATAAGAAGAAAAATGCAAAGTAAATCATAATTGGCGCAATCGGCTGGAACGCTAAAACCAACCTGCTATATGTGTAAGCATAAGTCATGTCCACATACCCAACTACCAGTAAGTTAAACATGTCCATCAATCACGGTTGATTGGTGATCACTAGACAACTCTATACAAAGCTCACTATTTTGCCTAATCCAACTTTTCCCGTTCTCCTGTGGGCATTCCTGTTCTTTCTCGAGTAACCCAAGAAAGTCTCGGTGCAAGGACAGCTAGTGGTACGCAAGGCCACACAACCACAAGAAGATGCTGTTGCATCTTTCAGGTCGGCAATGATCAGATTGATGGCACATCAGCTTTCTTTTCCACGGTTAAAGGGTACATTGTCTCTCCGTGTAGATGTACTTTGGGGTAGGTCTGATCTGTTGTAGGCCATGAGTGGATCAATCATGCTCCCTTTGAACAAACCACCATGATACCAAATGGATCCATCGGTTTCATTGGTCTTGTGGTCAACTCTCTAGAGGCTTCTTTCTCTCTCCGACACCCATGAAAAAGGATTGTAAAGATAAGACGTGACTAGCCACTGATTAGCGATCTTTTTCAGTGAGGTCCAGTAGGTTAGCAAGCTTTTGTCTTCAAATGGCATTGCAACTAAATTTAGAGAAGACCATATATTTCATACATTTGAGTGATACTTGAGAGGGAGGCACATCAGATCATCTACATGTGCGCCACACATATCCAAGACCAAAGAGGAAGCTCCTGAAGAAAAAGTTCATGGTTGTGGAAAAAGGGATGGCCATTGCACATGATATTACAAGCACTCAGTCGAAAAAGCGGATTAATATCATTGAGATGTGAGCTCAGCTTCCACATTCTACAATTCCCAATCGGATTAATTATCTGTCCAGCAGATTCTTTTTTGTGGCAGCGTTCTCCTCTGGTGCATGTGACACGAGCATGCATGATAGTGCTATATATCACACTTACTATTCGAACACAGAAGCATGTACCGCATGTTGATTAGCTTGCTATATTGGTCATTAGGATTAGATTAGTGGTTGCAATTGCTGAGTCAGAGACATACTGTATATACTACTAGAAAAAAAAAAGTTGGCTGAACTGACCGATATAACCAGCAAAAGAATGGTCGGCGCCACTCCTGGCCATGTGAACTGACGAGAGCCCCTAAGCAACTTGAATAAAAATATATCTTGGAAAGTGTAAATTATTAGATGGATGATATGACAAACCACATAATAAATTTGTCCTCGAGATTTCATGAACGTGCTCGAGCATATAACCCGTGAACTAAATAGACTGATTTTTGCAATGAGAATCGGATCGACACTGATCTCTTGTCTCGTGCAACGGTGCAAGCATGATAAACAAGGCTGCAACTGTCACAATTCAACCATACTATACATGTACCAGTTCCACAATTCCCTATTATTTGTTTAGATCTCTCCACTTTGATCCCGTAGCTAGTTGCTCGATGACAGCGATGCTAGCAAAAATAAATCGACCTGGTGATCAGACAGATGGCCATACATACATATACGAATATGAAACCTACCCTATGCAAACAAAGGAGTAAGTTCTTACACCAAACATTTGCTAAATCGATCTGCGCAATAAACTGGCCAATGATCCGATCCTATATACTAACATGAAAAGGTGATCCTAGCTAAAATAACATTTTAGAGTACTTAATAAAAAGTTGAACCCATTTTGGAGAAGGACGACACAGCTCAAAACTACCACTTTTTTCTTGTCTTACGCATACGTTTCCACCATCACTCTTCTTCAAGGAAATTACTCTACAAAAAATCACACATGGGAACGCCCATCTGGGAAAAAACAAGACGGACTTGAAATCCACGGTCGTGTGTACGTGCGTGGTTGTTTACGATCAACACGCAAGAGTTTGAAGAACGCAGGCATGCTGGTTTGGTTGCTCTCCCTGAAAAAACAGTGATCTAAATATGAAATGACGAAATCCTGAGCAGTCGTTGTCACACAAAAAACAAAGCCATGCATGATCTCTGATCAACCGATCGCTCCCTTGTCCGACTCGATCCATCATAGTATCATTCATATCGTGTGATGATCCGCCATTTGGCCTTTTGTTCTCAGAACGGTCGGTCGATCACGCGGCGGCCTCGTCAAGAGTCTTTTAGTTTGTCTCATCTCGCAGGCGCTGTACGGCGGTCGCCGGTTATATCATTGGGCCTGCATGCATCTCGTTTGGATTTTCAAATGGTCGAAGTGGCGCTTTACGACAGGGCCCCGGCCGTCGTTTAAATTTTCATTTATAAAAAACGCCACGCTGCTTTTGGACACGCGACGACTGGCCGCAAGTTGGACTTTGACCTGCGGTGGCTAGCTACATGTGTTCCGACAGACGGAAAGTACAACCGACACAGGGATAACTACATTTATGATGACTGGCATTACCGTGGATCGGATCAACTTGGCAAATAAAACCTGAATACTCCAGCAGTATATCGATAGCTACATGCACATAGCTTGCTTGTTTCCGACCCCTGATCATGTGGACACGTACAGAGATGCATGCATGCATGCACACTCGGTTCGGCGATGGATGAAGTGCAGCACATAAAAACTCACACGCGGGCGTGCACCTGCAAACCTGAACTACGTACCTACTTCCTTCGTTTCAAATTACTCGTCGCAGAAATAGATATATATAGAACTAAAATACATCTAGACACATTCATACCCGCAATAAGTAATTCGGAACGGAGGGAGTACCATTTCGACTTCGACGTACTACATGCTGCACGCACGCTTGAACCGACCGACGTCCCAGTGCGTGTCAAGCTGTACAGGTAGCGCCGTGGCGGCTTAACTTTTCCAAGCGGGCGACCAGCGTTGTACTGTGCTGTCTCATGCATTCTGTGCCCATGCAGCTAGCCAGATCTGAAACATGGATGTACCGCCCGTTCAACACCGTGGTGGGGCTCGGCGGCCAGTGACTCATCTAGCAGGCTAGGCTTGTTGAGTGGATCATGAGTGGCCGGAGCGGCACAGCGACAGGCACAAAGGGTAGCAGCGAGCGTGACACGGCAGAGACGGCTACGTTCGGATCCGGAACGACCAATGCCTTGGCTTCAGTACATTCACCCCACCTGCATGCGGTCCACGTACTCCACTGCCTCTGGCCATCCCAATAGCAAGCAACACGGCCGTGTACCCCGTGGCCTCGTCACCCTCGTGGGTGGGTGATAGCGATACATCCGCACTGGCAGGAAGAAAGAAATTAACCAGGAAACCATCCAAAAAGCCACTCCGGCACCTGCAGGGCCGCTCGGCGGTCGCGCACTCATCCATCTTCGATCCCACGCCGGTCAGCCCCTGAAAACCCCGCACAAATCAAAACTGCGGGCTACGTCGTAGAAATAGAACCGTGTCACCGACACAAGGGATCGGAAGGGAACTTGATTAGGGCATCTCCAACGCGAACCGTCGGAACACTCGCTAATGTTCGAACCGAGCTGTCTTGACGTAATTTACCATCCTAACACATGGTAGCTCATCGGTATGCGGACCAATTCAATTGTCCGAGGTCCCGCAAGCGGGCCGCAAACTAAAGCAGGACCGACCCCACGTAGGACTCTCGCACTCCTGCTCCACCTTTTCTTGCATCCACACCCTCCACGTCAGCCAGGCATCCTCAAACGTCCACAATCCCCACCCAAGCACCTGCGCACTTTCGACTAAACCGTCATCCCCACCCAAGCACAAGCGATGGCCATTGAGCGATTAGACCAACGCAAGTAGCTTGAGCTTCGATGTAACTGATACAGACGTTGCCCTTTAGAAGAAAGCAAAATTGACAGACTTACCGGCAACAACCGGATTAAACTTTTTTTCCAAGTAACATGTGGATTAAATTTGTTCATATAGTGATAGTTAGGCACGCAAGAGGAAAGAAAGGAAGGCCACTGCGTCTTTGGCGGCTCTGTAGTGCGTGCCAATATGTCACAACCTAAAAGTTTCCATAGCTATCCTTGCAGGAAAAAGGTTATATTAGCCTTTTCTTATAGAGAAAGAAACAAAATGTTTACTGGCTAGTTGCACATATATGCGTACACGCCCGTGGATGGTTCTGAGCGCGCGGGTGTGCATGCTCTTTCTATCAGGTGAAAGTGACCACACGTAGACAAGTATCAAGAACAAGGAACTCTAGTGGTTGGGTGTAAAGCGGAAAACGCCCTTCATGTCGTGTCAACCAAAGAAGGTACCACCAGCAGCTTGTTGTCCATGTAAGGACAAGGCTGAATGTGTGTGACAAAAATAGTTAGCTGCACAGAATAAGCGCTGACAACATATTTAGGTTTCCTTGTGGAAAAATATATACTCGCCATAATCTACACAAAACAACCACTGAATCAAAACTTATACATGTTTTTTCTGCTGAATTTGCATTATGAGCTTCGATATGTGTACTTTGCACAACTTTTTCGTGATCTTTTGATCCAACCGTGTCATAGGTTAATCCATGCTTCATAGTGGCGAAAGTCACGACAAGGCGGACGAGGCACGAGGAAAGTAGGCTTTTCGTTGAGAATATATAGTTTGTGGAGTGAGAATTATTGTCTTGCTCCAACTTAGTGATACGACTATTGTCCGTAACCACATGTAGCGTCTGGCGAATAAGTGAGTAGAGTGCCGATGCTAGGCACTCAAGAAGAATGAAAGCAAACACTTTATTTTTCGAAGAAGATAAGGTAAGCCTACTGGACAGCTCTAACTAACCAAGGTATATGGTAATACCCCTTTTGTGTGACCGTCTGTAGACAAGTACTCCCTCCGTTTATATTTAGTCCGCATATTACCTTTGGTCAAAGTCAAACTTTGTAAACTTTGATAAAGTTTATAAAAAAACATGAGCATATACAATAACAAATCAATACCATTAGATTTATTAATGAATGTACTTTCACATCATATAGATTTGTTATGGTAAAACTTTATATTGTTTTCTATAAACTTGATCAAACTTTACAAAATTTGACTTCAGTCAACTCTAATATACAGAGTAAATAAAAACGGTGAGAGTATCTGAAACATGGAAGTATGACTCCTATGTAGTAGTCATTGTTTTCCAAAATAGAGAGAAATAAATGTAGTACTGGTTTGGCGTAAAGGCGAAAGCATGCAAGTACCAAAACAAGTGGAGAGACCCTGACGTTGCGTCTACCCAAGATGGTAAGATCAGCTTGTTGATCTAAGGACAATGGTGACCAAATGTAATGTCTCCCTGTGGAAACATGCATACCGGAATCCCTTTTTTTTATATAAAGATCATAGCGGAAGTCTTCACTGGCTTGGTGGATGGCTTTTCAGGTAAACAACATATAAATGGCTAATAAACGTGCCGTGAAAAATTATCGATGGCAAGAGACGTCTACCAGAACCGAAAAGAATGCCTCGTCAGCTTTAACGTACCCTTTTCACTGTAATTATTGTCTGAGCTTTCTTATATGTGTCCTTTGCCCTATGTTGTCTTATTCTTTGGACCCGGGCACGCCATATATGTTGGCCCAGTCCACGCCGCCGAGTACTTTTCGGAGACAGGTGACGACCGACTACAGACGACGACTAAGCAACGCAAGTTAGCTTCGTCCGATCAATCCACCCAGCGCAATACAAAGCTAGCCTCCAACTAGCAAAGCAGGTGCGCCTGATTGATCTACCGCTGGCCGAAGCAAATTCCACACGCGCGTACAAAGCCTAGTCTACTTGATCGATTCTGGCTGGATGTAATACACGCACGCACGCGAAACGCTCGGTTGCCAAAGGCTCGTATCGAGCCTTGAGTTTATTCCTTCAACTCACGGTTCAAAGATTACAAGAGGTGGTTATATAAGAGACGGAGACGTGTTTAACTCCAACAATATATAGGTCGGATGATCATGACCGCTTGATGAAAGACGGTGTAATATTCGTCTGTGGACTAACTCTCTTAGCAAGAAGGGTTGGGCTGCCATTGACTCGTTTAGCGACAATTGAGGCGGAGAAAATGAAGGAGACCCCGCCATAGTGGTTATGAACAACATGAGCAGCGCGGTGTTCTTGTTCGGCTTGGAGGTTAAGATTTGGGGTATTAAACGGATCTTTGGGTGTTGGCCAATGCGTCAATCCGACGGCAAAAGAGGGCCCTGATGGTACGGGTGTGGCGCTATCATGAGAGGCGAGCTTTGGTTGAGAGGCAGCGGCGACAATGATAGGAAGAAGAAGAAGAAGAAGAAGAAGAAGAAGAAGAAGAAGAAGATACCACTAAGTACATGCATGTTGACCCAGAAATAGGTAATCGCTGTCAGTCGACTTACATATTCGCTCCAGTTGATATAGAACATAATAAATAAAACAGGTCCCAATTCAATTCATCTTATCCCGTAAAGAGAAAAGCATGTCCAATTCATTGTGACTGTCCATGGTGAGTACCCCTACTAGCTCTCCGAGGACCAAAGTAAAGAACCTAGCCAAAGCCACTACATGTATGTACGCAAAAAGGCAAAGCGCAAAAAGAGAAAAGCAAGGGACCATGCTGTAGCTGCTTGTGAAGTTGCGATAGAACGGAAAGGGAGGCGATGCCGTCAACAAAAATATGCCGCCGACCCGCCGTTGTCGCTCCAGAACGGCATCGTCGAGATCTTCTGCTGCAGCTCCTGTTCACCAAGATACGCTGAGGTCCAGGGCACGACGGCGATTAAGCACGACGCATGTGGGCGAACACCTACGTTCGCAGATATATGTACCGGACGGACGCTAAGTATAGCTTCGTGGCTGAGAAACGAATGGAGAAAGTAACGCTGGGTAAGCAAGTGAGTGCATGCATGCAATGCCGATAGTGGTGGTTAGGCCGGCGTATGAGAAGGATGGAAGCAAGTCGCTTCGTTTTTGGAAAAGGAAAAGGTCATTTGGCACGGACGGTTCTCAGCGGAGCGGGTATGCCATTTCTGTGACCTGAAAAGTAATTAACCCTCGGTCGCTCTGCAAACAACCTAACGAGGGTGACACGATAGGTTATACACTGCATCGAAACCATCAATAAACGAAATAGACGTGCCATGCAATTCATTGGTGGATACAGTGTTTGTCATAACCAAAAAAGGACGTGTCTGCTTGAATGTACTTTCTTGATATGTGGCATTTGCTCTTTCTTTTCCATCCTTTTCGACCCCATCGTGGCATAGCTGAACGGTCATTCATGAACAGATTGTGCCACAGGTCGATCTCCCCGCCAACCTGCGTGCTACACACATGGTGATCACGTAACTGGTGCGAAGAGAAGAGACATCACCAGGGTGGATAGGTTCATGAGGAGGGAGTTGATCCACCGACAAAATGAGATCAATGGTAGTATCCCCAAAGGCGCAAGGCATCGATGGATGCGGATAGAACTATGAAAACCTCACTTCGGTGGTTAGGATCGCCAGTGATTTTTTTTTCGACAAAGAAAATATATTAATATCGCATAGATACCAATTACACCAACACCGCAATGTCATAAACACATTACAGATGCACACATCCAAAAGACAATAAGAAGAAGAAGAAGAAGAAGAAGAAGAAAAACTGCTACAGTGATCAACTCTTTGTAGCTGCACCACGAACCACCACCACGCGACGACCCAATTCTCCAAAAGAGGATCGCCGGGGATATATGTTTTTGGAGCCAGAGGTTACGGCTGACAGTAGTGTTCACTAGAGCTCCAGGTAAAGATTATGCTTGATGATGGTCAAAGTCCCGACAATGCGGATGTGGCCACACTGAGGATGGAGGCAAGCTCCACCTCCTTCTTCATTGACCCAGAAATTAAACATTTTGCAATCGATCGAGCCATGGCCGTTTCTTACAGACACATTCAAAGTGTGAAGTGGCCTCCACCTCCTGTTTTTTTTCCCAGAAGTTTTAATAGCACATGTGTCTCAACACGTTGTAATCATTGTTAGCTAGCAAGGAGTATCCCTAGCTATGTGGCTCCAGCTCGCCAAGAGGCCTGCAAAATAAAGGAAAGTACGAAAGGGCAGGAGAAAGCACATGATACTGTAGCTTGCCTGTGACCAAACGGAAGGTGGATGTCATCAACAGAAATAGGCTACCGTGGACGCTCCAGAACGGCATATCACACTACCCATACAGCTGACCAGTTTTTGTGCACTTGCCACTAAGGACCAGCGCCATGGGCTGAGGCATGGCCTTGCAATCCTATGTACCTGTGCACATGATTGTCAGTATCAATTTTGCTTAATTGTACGTCATTGTATGTGTTATCACGACAATTTTGTCTCTTGTCTCCTTGTTCAAAGGCACATCAGGTACCCGGGATCACGTAGATCGATTAAGGAAGGATATACCAAAAGCCAGTGCCAATAAGGACAAGTAGGGTAGTCAAAAGCAACTCTTTGGGAACCATGAGGTGCAGTTATTAAACGCCCATGCAATGGATTGAAAAAATCCATATAACTAAAGTAACCTCGTGCGACAGTAAGGGTCTTGTTGGACAATAGACTCACGATTCAAGTTGCTGATCGGTCGTGATGTTACTTGAACATATTCCAACACCTCCACAATGAGAACATATCATAGCGGTGTCTACTGGGACCATGTTGGTAATAAAGAAAAGATCCTATGTGCAAATATAAGGTTGTAAGTAAAGTTCTCATGCCCAAGACTATTTCATATCATTGTTTTCTCTCTAAACAACTAGCGTTTTTTGGTTCGGAAACTGGAACTTCTAATGACAATACTAGCTTGTTTGATCCTTGTCTATTAGTATGACTTCTCATGGGTTCGATACCTATTGTTCAATTATGAGGGAAAAGGTAGGAACTATCTACATCGAAACCGGATCAAAGGCAATTAGTACACGATCCCATGTCGCCCTCGTCATGTCCGGCTGGCCAAGACCAACCACAAAAAGATAGTACATTTGCAGGGAGACGATGCCTTCAACAAGGTAACGATGTGAGATCGTTGCAGCTGAGCCTAGCCAATAAAGGCCAAAACAAGGTGGGACATGAAGTAGTGTTCCAAACACCACCTTGAAAACGGATATGTCGATAATCATCTCAATTAGTACTTCGCGCGCATCTCAGTCAGTACTCCGGTTTTTTTACCATATTTATACAATAATAGACCCACATTTATGCCACGAAATTAGATTCATGATAAAATATATTTTCATCATATACCTATTTGGTTTCACAAACATTGATATATTTTTGCACGAATTCGGTCAAACTTTGAGATAGTTTGACTCTCCAACAAAGTTGGAAGTACACTCTTTCAAGGACGGAGGGAGTATTGAAGAAGTCATTCGCGATACCAACCAATAACACCGCCATGTCGTGCAGCTTTTGTTGTCCTTCTTTTCTCGGTAAACCAGCCCAATATGACATCAAATAAGCTATATAGAAAAACAATACATTAGGGTCATGAGGGTAAACATGATGAAACGTGGCAGCATTTCTAGCTGTCCATAAAGACCAGAACTGCCGCTACACCCACTGCTACTGTATGTCTTATCTTCTTAGGGAACTTTTGAACCCAGCTGCTGAACTCTTAAATTTTGCAAGGAATATCAGATATATACCTGTGACATTTCTAACAACTCCCCATACAAATTTGGCTAACACACAAGTACAAAAAAGATGCTTCAGAGTCTCAGAATGGTCACAGAAACTAAAGCTCTTATTTTTACCATTCCAATTTCTTTTAGCTAATGAAATTATCTCTACTCAATACACTATTTATGAAAAACAACCAGATAAAAACTTTAACTTTCAAAGGTATCCTAGCTAGCTTGCCACAGATTTCTGTAAAAAAGATATCTTTATAAAATTATGTCAAGAAAAAAAGTTTGAGTACATGAATAATAGCTAAGTGCCGTCGCAAAAGAATAGCTAAGCGGACACGTACATACATGCATGTGAAACTATGGACAGAGAGTGATTATATGCAAGAAAAGAGAATTATAAACTTAGGATACATCATGTTTTCAAGTTTGTTTGAAAAAAAATGAAGTTTTCAAGTTTGTAGACCCGAATAGCTGAGTTTGAAAAAAACGAAGCTTTCAAGTTTGTAGCAGCAGTAAGTTGCTGACCAGAATATTTTTTTCTTATTTGCAAAGTAAAGAAAAACTGACCAACTGCGAGCTCAGAAAAAAAACTAACCAACTGTGAAGGAATCATATATACACAACAAGTTAGTGTAGCTTGTAGACCAGAATAACTTAGTGTGAAAAAAGAAGTTTTCAAGTTGTAGCAGCAGTAACTTTTACACCAGAACTGACTGTTCGTCCCTGAACTTAATATGTGTGTGTTTCTACTTGTTATCTACACTTATTCTCGCATAAGTTCTTAAATTTGTAGTGGAGCCAGCCATCTAGAAAAGAGCGCCGGCGGTGTTCTTGCTGGAGTTGGATGTTAAGATTTGGGGCATTCGATGGATCTCTGGGTATAGGCTGATGCTTTAGTCCGACGATGAAACAGGGCGACGATGATACGGTCATGGCGCTAACATAGGAGGTGAGCTTTCATTGAGAGACGGCGGTGCCAATGCTAGGACGAAGACATTTAGCTATACTTGTTAACCGAGAAATAGTTATTTGTCAATCGACTTGGCCTCCATGGCTCATGTTAGAACATACCATGACAAACGTCCTATATTACGTTACAAAGGAGTAATAAATAAACATGTCATAATTCATTTCATCCCATTAAGAGAAACAATTCCCATTTCATTGCGGTCGTCTATCATGAGTACACCTAGTAGCTCTCCGCGGACCAAATGAAAGCCTACCCAAAGCCGCTACTCTCACACAAAAGGCAAAGTGCAAGAACGGGAAAGCAGCAATGGACCGTGCTGTAGCTGCTTCCAATAAAACGGAAAGGCGACGCCGTCAACAAAAACAGGCCGGCGTGGTCATCGGTCCAGTAGAGCATTGAGAGATCTGTTGTAGCAGTACACTAGCTAGCTAGATCATGTTCATGAGCTCCTGTTCACGCAGATACGCTAGCTGGGGCACGGCTCGTGCATGCCGGCGAGCACGTACGAAGATATACTCCGTCTTGCCTGAACAGCCTCCCCCGCCATCCTGCCCTACGCCTTCTCCCCCGCCGGCGATCGCTCCTCGCACCCGCATCCGCACCCGGCAACCCTCTGCCTCGTCTCCGCCAGAGATTAATGCAACCAGCCCCGTCCGTCGTCCATGTCATAACCGTCTCCGGCTCGATGCGGCAAAATATTTTGGGACACATTTAAAGTGCGAAGTTGCCTTCATCATCTGATTCGCCATGTTGTCGTCTACTCTTGGCTAGTTGGCTCTAGAGTTTTGACAGCACACGTGGACATGTGTCTCAACTTACTTTTTTTTGAGTTGGGGGGGGGGGGGGGGGGGGGGGGGGTCTCAGCCAGACCCGTCGATGAGGGCGGCCAAAGTGGCCGACCGCACAGGGCCCCCAAATTCTTGGGGCCCCCGATCTAAGAGATAGCCTGCCTTGGTTCAGTCACCGCACGTTCATGCGCGAGACGCCCCGAATCGACGATCTCTCCTCTGATCAATCTCTGTGCACGCCTCCGCCGCCGGTCCCCCGCCTAGGGCCGCGGCCTTCCCTAGTCCCCCGCCTCCGCGGCCAATCAGGCCGCCTCTCGCTTCTCCGCCCTCCCATGCACCGAGCTGACGAACCGATGACGGCGACTGATGGCATGTCTACTGCAATTCGCCACAGGCCATCGCTCTTCCCTAGTCCAGCGGTCTAGCCCCGCCTGCTACCTGATCCGTGCTAGCACCACCGCACCATTCTTAGTAGTGCTCCCCGGCCTCTGCCCAATCGCCCCAGCCGCGGTCCTGCTGCTTCCGCTACGCACAGGGACTGTCCGTGCCTCCAAAGCTGAGCAACCCCAACATTGCTCTAGGAGGTAATTTCTTGGACGGAGACACACAGACAGGTTTGGAAAATGCTTGCATTTGAACTGGCATATTGTATGTGTTGATTCTAATTGATGCATTTGAACATTGAACTGGAATTTAATTTGAGATGAATTATCTATCTATTGAGCTCAAATTGATGCATATTTATTCCAGTTTAATTTCATGTTGTGCAAATATATGATGTATACAATTTGATCGCTGCACACAACTGGAGTGTCATGTGGAAAGGCATACTGGCATAGATGAAGCATACTATTGATTGGCACTCTTTTATATCCCCTTTTATTTTTGTGGGTCATTTTTTCTATATTTTGTTCGATCGTTAAGCAGTGAGTTTCAGTTCTACATATATTCTGCAACTGAGCAAAGTATGCTTGAGTTTCTAATTTTTTTAGGGATTTTGACCCGGGCCCCCAAATTCCTGGAGATGGCCCTGGTCTCAGCTTACATTGTAAGCATTGTTAGCTAGCTTGCTATCACGACAACTATTCACGGGCCAAACTAAAGCCTACGCGAAGCCGCCTAGAAAAAAGCAAAGCAGGAAAGGGCCGGAGAAAGCACATGACACTGTAGCTTACATGTGACAAAAACGGAAGATGGATGCCATCAACAGAAATAGGCTACGTATGTGGTCGCTCCACAACGGCATACCACAGTACCCCCAGGCCCCAGCTACACCAGTTGACGATGCAGTTAACAATTTCACGCACAAAAGGAGAGGAAAACTATGCCACAAACCAAACCATACGCAGGATTGAGTCCGATACACGTACGTGCACGACACATTGATCTCGCACCAGGAAGGGCTGGTGACGCGGATGCAGAGACCAGCTCGTGCAATGGTATGACTCCAGCGCTGCTGTTCATGCAGATACGCTGAGAAGTGGACGACACGGTAGGCGTGAAGGCACAGCCCAGCCCATGCATGGATCGATCGGGAACGTAGATACCGCTAGCTTAGCTCGTTTCCTGATCGGGTTATCGTTGATCATCATGATATATGATGGGAGTGCCTAAACATCAGCTAACTAAAAACATAATTCGCGCCAGTCACTTTTTCCTAGCCAACAGATTAGCATCCAATGGCTTTGATCGCACCGGCAACTGTTCAACATCTTCCACTCGCAGGGCATGGCGGTTTCTTCTCCTTCTCCGTGACCTACTCATCCCTAACCGGCTAACCGCCTGCCTCCACGCCACCCCCACCCTCACCCAAATGGCCAGCGGGCGCTGCAGTGCACCGCCTGGCCACCCCACCCTCTCCTCGACATCCCCCCACGGCTTGGCAGCCATCTCTGGCCATCCCTCTAAGCCCCACCTCACCTGCAGCAAACTCCGGAGACCCCCGCGACCCCGACCTGCATCCCGACCCGCGCCTGTTAAGTTTCGGACTCGCTCCCACCGACCACCGCTCGTCCATGGCTTGGACTCGCTATAGCGGCGCTCGTCGGTGGCGCTCCTCATGTCGTTCCCGCCTTTGCCCTCGCATGGAGCATAATGTGACTGACGCGTCGAAAAATTTCAGTTACTTGATATTTTGCAAACCAGATATATGATATACTACCAATAACACAGCTAAAAAGGTATTCTTTTTATACAATTATATTGAGAAGAAAAGTTTGAGCACACGAAGGATAGCTATGTAGACACGTACATACATGTGAAATTTTATACAAAGAGTGATTGCATGCGAAATAAAGAAAATCAAGAATTGTAAAGTTAGGGTACATCGTGTTGTTGTTACTTGTAGACCAGAATAACTTAGGGCATCTCCAACGCGGACCCTTAAACCGCTTGCAACAGTTCGGACCGAGCAGTCCATAAGTGTTTTGCCATTCAACGCGGTCCTGTATCGGTTCGCAGGCCGATCCGGACGTGTTTTCCACGCAAATTGGAGACAAACTGGGGGGAGGGCTTTGCGGGCGTCCGAAACGCTGCCACACCCGCGTCTGACTAAGTTGGCCCACCAAACAACTCCACCTGCCTATCCCACACTTTCCAACGTACACTCGTGCCGCTTGCCGCACCGCATTCATGTCGGCTGATAGCATGTAGTGGTCAACATTAGTGCCACTTGCCATGATCGGATGTGAGGGCGGCATTGACGGACGCGACCTCTCGGGCACAACTCATGTTTTTTATTTGACAAAACATAGGGTTTGATTAAAAAATTGATGGCTTCCTTTATTTGTTCATATGGTGTTGGTCAACCAGTCATGTAGATGTAATCACGTGGTATATTGTTTGTGTTTCTGCCATTGTTGTAATTGAGGAAACGTGCGCGCGGACCTGGACCATATAACTACCACACGTTAACACACGTGTACAGACACGACATGGAACAACGAGAAGGAAACACAAGGAGACAAACACCCAAGAGGTGGTGGTGACGGCAAGGCGTGACAGACAGATGGGCAGTGGAAGGCATCCGTTAGTTCATGAATGCACATATGAAAGACAAATGTCCATATAAGCTTTCGCAGCTAAACAAAAAAAAGTACTCCCCTGGTTTCATATTAAGTGTTGCCGAGTTATTACAACTTTCCTCCGTTTCATGTTATGTGTCATTGATTTGGTACAAAGTTATGCTAAATCAGCGACACTTAATATGAAACAGAGAAAGTAGTACTCATTGTACACATTGATGTATGAATGGAATCTTGTTCTTCCTAGCTACTCTTTCTCCTCCTACTACTACTATTACTACGAACGCACCACAAGTCAACGAGGGAGACATGCAACTATCTATGCTATTGCCCCTATTCAACTCTCCTACCTGTATATGCTAGAGCTTAATTGTTCATAACATCGATGGCCAACAAACCCAACGTGCACAGCTAGCTCCCCACACCGGAGAGGTTGTTGGTCGGCTGTCTCGACATAATATGTGCCAAGGTAGGGCAGGCCCAGCCTCCTCCACGCCTAGCTTAGCTTAGCTGCTGCCATAATTAGCAATTAACCAGCTACCACGACGTCTTCTTGTCGCTAGCTACGACATCTTGTTAGAGTTGTGTGGACAGGCAGTAGGTAATTTGTCCTGGGAGCCTGGCAGGGATTTGAATCGATCTGCATGTGAGCCAGCGCTTCAGATCTCAAGGGAAAAAATTCGTGTTGGTGTAGTGCTAATGCAGAGAGTGTCTGTGGACTTTCTGTGTGCAACAACATTCACGGACAGGTTTTGGTTAGATGGGGGGGGGGGGGGGGGGGCACTGGGGTTAAATTCAGGGATTGTACCATTTTTAGATATACGTACGCTACCGGAACAGGGCTCTAAGCCGACAGCCAAATGTATGCCGACGGCCACCGTCGGCCTAATACGAGATATGCCGACAGCTAGATCCTGGCCGTCGGCGTACAACGGCCGTCGGGCTATCCCCGTCTACGCTGACAGCAGCCGTCGGCACAAAACAGCCGTCGGCTTATCCCGGACTACGCCTACAGCTGCCGTCGGCATAGATGCGGGCCCGCCGACAACACTCATCACGGCCGGCTAACGACGTCAAATCTATGCCGACGGCCGTGACGGGTGGCCGTCGGCATAGATACGGGTGACACGTCATCGATCCAGAGCGCACCGACCAGGACCTATGCCGACGGCAGGCGTCGGCATAGATGACACGTCATCGATTCGCGGCGCTGTCCATCTGCCCTGGCCGCAGCTATGCCGACGGCTTTGCCGTCGGCATAGTTTTTTTTCTTTTTTTTCTTTTTTTCCATATAGTATTATTATTATTAAGCATACAGTATGTGTTAATAAGCATACATATAGATTGTGTTAATGAGCATACATATAGTATGTGTTAATAAGCATATAGTAAGCATACATATAGTTTTTTTTCTTTTTCTTCACTGTTTTCTTTATTATTATTATTTAACTAACTTACATACAGTATGTGTTAATAAGCATACATACATTATTTTTCGGTTCTGTACAGAGCGGTGTGACCCCCCTCACGAACGGTGCCGCCGCCAGCCGGCAACTGGAATGGGGAACAGCCGCATCGGGTCTATACGAAGGTGACTTTGCTCCAAGTGTTCATATATATCGGATGACCTACCACAACCGGATGGTGTTATGCCATGTCCGAAGAGGCGGCACGCATCTCCGGGGTGTGGCCCCGTCACGGACGGCGCCGCCGCCGGCACCTGGAGGAGGGGAACGGACGCGTCGGGTCTACATGGAGTGGATGTATCTGTGGGTCTGGCCCGGATGTTGCTCCCGGGTGTCTCTATGGGCGGACCTGACACAACCGGGTGGAGAGGTCCACTGGTCAAAGCCCGTCCGTGCAAAGTCAAAGGGCTAGATCTCGTGGTCAACCGCTCCAGGGTTAGGCGGGACGGGGGCCCTGGGGGGTAGCAATGCCACTGGAGCATCGTACCGCGCCTCATACATGTGGGGTGGTGTTGTGGCATGTCCGAAGAGGCCGCACGCGTCTCCGGTGCGTGGCCCCCTCACGGACGGCGCTGCCGCCGGCACCTGGAGGGGGGAAACTACCGCATCGGGTCTACACGGAGTGGATTTAGCTGTGGGTTTGGCCCAGATGTTGCTCCCCGGTGTCCCTCTGGGCTGACCCGACACAACCGGGTGGAGAGGTCCACTGGTCAAAGCCCATCCGTGCAAAGTCAAAGGGCTAGATCCCGTGGTCAAACGCTACAGGGTTAGGCGGGAGGGGGGCCTGGGGGGTAGCAATGCCACCGAAGCATCGCACCGGGCCCTCATACATGCGGGGTGGTGTGGTGAAATGTCCGAAGAGGCGGCACGCGTCTCCGGGGCGTGGCCCCCCTCACGAACGGCGCCGCCGCCGGCACCTGGAGGGGGGAAACGGACGCGTAGGGTCTACACGGAGAGGATCTTGTTGTGGGTCTGGCCCGGATGTTGCTCCCGGGTGTCTCTATGGGCGGACCTGACACAACCGGGTGGAGAGGTCCACTGGTCAAAGCCCGTCTGTGCAAAGTCAAAGGGCTAGATCCGTGGTCAAACGCTACAGGGTTAGCCGGGACGGGGGCCCTGGGGGGTAGCAATGCCACCGGAGCGTCGTACCGGGCCCTCATACATGCGGGGTGGTGTTGTGGCATGTCGGAAGAGGCGGGACACGTCTCTGGGGTGTGGCCCCCGTCACGGACGGCGCCGACGCCGGCACCTGGAGGGGGAAACGGACGCGTCGGGTCTACACGGAGAGGATCTTGTTGTGGGTCTGGCCCGGATGTTGCTCCCGGGTGTCTCTATGGGCGGACCTGACACAACCGGGTGGAGAGGTCCACTGGTCAAAGCCCGTCCGTGCAAAGTCAAAGGGCTAGATCCCGTGGTCAAACGCTACAGGGTTAGCCGGGACGAGGGCCCTGGGGGTAGCAATGCCACCGGAGCGTCGTACTGGGCCCTCATACATGCGGGGTGGTGTTGTGGCATGTCGGAAGAGGCGGCACACGTCTCCGGGGTGTGGCCCCCTCACGGACGGCGCCGCCGCCGGCACCTGGAGGGGGGAAACTACCGCATCGGGTCTACACGGAGTGGATTTAGCTGTGGGTTTGGCCCAGATTTTGCTCCCCGGTGTCCCTCTGGGCTGACTCGACACAACCGGGTGGAGAGGTCCACTGGTCAAAGCCCGTCCGTGCAAAGTCAAAGGGCTAGATCCCGTGGTCAAACGCTATAGGGTTAGCCGGGACGGGGGCCCTGGGGGTAGCAATGCCACCGGAGCGTGTCCGGGGTGTGCCCCCCCTCACGGACGGCGCCGCCGCCGGCACCTGGAGGGGGGAAACGGGCGCGTCGGGTCTACATGGAGGGGATCTTGCTGTGGGTCTGGCCCGGTTGTTGCTCCAAAGTGTTCCTATGGGCTGACCTAACACAACCGGGCGGGGAGGTCCGCTGGTCAAAGCCCGTCCGTGCAAAGTCAAAGGGCTAGATCCCGTGGTCAAACGCTACAGGGTTAGGCGGGAGGGGGCCTGGGGGTGTAGCAATGCCACCGGAGCATCGCACCGGGCCCTCATACATGCGGGGTGGTGTGGTGGCATGTCCGAAGAGGCAGCACGCGTCTCCGGGGCGTGCCCCCCCTCACGGACGGCGATGACACGGTAGTAGACGGATCAGGCACTCGCATAGTTACCGGATCAGGTACTCGGTAACAGTACCCCTCAGTCAGTTGCTCTCCTATGTATCACCTTTCACGAGACCATAGAAAATATTTATATCATAAAGAAATGTTGTCCCTCTCAATTTATTTCGAAATATTTTAACACAATGTACATTTTTTGTTAGTACAATTTAGCAAATAATTATATCATAAAGAAATGTTGCTGACCATAGAAAAAATCTGGTTCAAAAAAAAATATACGTGATATTTTAGAAAATTGTTGTACAATATAAAAAAAGGATCATGTAATTAAAAATAATGTTTCAAACCATTAAAGAAAATGTATGGTACATTTTAAATAATGTTCATGCATGTAAAAAATATGTATACCATGTATCATTTTTAATATAATTATATACCATGTATCATTAAAAAAATTCAAGAACGTATATTTAAAAAAAAATATACCTATGCCTACGGCTTAGCCGTCGGCATACATGCCACGTGGCATGATTAATATATGCCGACGGCTAAGCCGTCGGCATAGGTCGCCTTATCCATACCCGGGCGCTCCCCGTCCAGTCGTTTCCCGACCCCAGCTCGCCCCCGACCCCGATCCGCCGCCGCCGCATTCGGCCCCGCCGCCTGCCGCCGCCCACTCCACCCCTGCCTCCCCCATCGCCGTCTCCACCCGCCGTCGCCCCCTGCCATCCCGCCGCCGTCTCCACCTGCCGTCTCCCCGCCGTCCCCGCCGTCTCCACCCCTGCCTCCCCCATCGTCGTCTCCACCCGCCGTCGCCCCGGCCTCCCCCGACCGCGCTGCGTCGCCCCGGCCTCCCCCGACCGCGCTGCGCCGCCCCGGCCTCCCCCGACCCCAACACCGCCCCGGCCTCCCCCTGACCGCGCGCCGGCCGCGGCTCCTGCCGGCCCGCACGCCCGGCCGTCCGTCCCCGGCCGCCCCTGCCCTCCCGGGCCGTCCCCGGCCGCCCCGCCTCGGCCCTCCACCGCCGCCCCCTGCTCGCCGCTGCCCCGGCCGCCCCTTCCTCACCGTCCCCTGCCGCCCCTGCCTCACCGGCCGCGGCCGCCCCGGTGAGCTTTTTTTTTCATTTTTTTGCATTTTTTACTGCTTGTTATGTGATAGATGCATGTTGTATGGATGAATGGATGGATTAATGTATACTGCTTGTTATAGCTTTGGTCAATTTAGTGATGTTGTCAAATGTTTTCAAATTTGAAGAACGAAATTGGTATTTTTGAGATGTTGTCAAATAGCTATAGTTTCATTTTGTGATGTTGACAAAATTGGTATCTGATGAGTAGTTATTTTATCATGATGATCTTGCTAAAAAATTGAAGAACAAAATTTGACACTTGATGAAAATTAGGATTTGAAGTATCATGATGATCTAAAATTAGGATTTGAAGTATCATGAAAATTAGGATTTGAAGTATCAAGATGTCATTAGCAATATGATTTTTTTTCATAGTTTGAAGTGTCAATGCTTTATGTGATGTGGTGCCGTCAAATTTTTTGACTCGGTAAAATTTACAGGCTTTGTGGTATTCATCTCCCTGGAGCCTTCGTCGTCTGGGTTTGCTCCGTGATCCTGCCGCTGCTCGACTACTTCCTCTACAGCGGAGGGTGAGCTACGAATCCACCTTCACCTCCTAGCCTCTTTTAACTACATTAAATTTTCACATCAAGTCGCGTAACCTAGGTCTCCCGTCCGAAAGGGTTGCATCGATAAATATGCATTCAATTGCATATTTATCACCGCAGCTCTTTCGGATTGTCCAGCGCTTTCCACGGACAGCCCGAGGATGTGTAGATTGGCTACGTTGTTCATGCTCTACCCCGTTCCGAGACAGGATTTCGGCGGCGCCTCCCTGTTGTTCTCCGGATGCACATTCTCTCGGCATTTTGCCGAGACATGTATTTGGAGAACAGCGGGGAGGTGCTGCCGAAATTTTGTCTCGGAATGGGGTAGAGCATGGACAACGTACTCAATCTACACATTCTCGGGTGGGATTAGGACCCATCTTTACCTATTAGAGATGTAGGTGGATTAAATGTCGTTTCTCGTCAACCTTGTAAAAAATAAAATATTGATGTGAGTAATTTAAATGAATCCTTAATTTTGTTGTGTGGCTTCCAATAAAGCAGAGATGGCAGATAATCAGTGGATGTATAGTGGGTTTTTCCGTCGGAATCAAGTAACAACAGAGTGGGTCGAGAAAACTGATGTGTTTTTGAAAGAGATATTCCGTAGTCCAATGAGGATGGTGCCAGAATGCCCGTGTGCCAGATGTAAGAGGCGTATCCGCAGAGATAAGAGTGAGATGACTAAGCACCTTCGCATGCATGGATTTATGCCCAACTTTAATATGCCGATAAACTTTGCCCAGCGGGACCGTGGTAGAGAGGATGTGATACGACAACGCGTCGCTGGTTATGAGGACGATGGGGTTAGAGACATGCTAGATGATGTCTTTGCTGCACAGCCGACACCTCCGTCACATTCAGCGAATGAACCGGAGGAGCCGGAGGAAACCGCAAAGGCCTTCCTGGAAATCTTGGCCTCGTCAAAGAAACCTCTCTATGAGGGTGCCAAGCTGTCTGTGCTGGATGCCATCTCGCAACTGATGGCAGTCAAGGCTTAGTACGACTGTAGCCGAGGTTGCTTCGAAGCATTTCTGGGAGTATGGGCTAACAGCCTGCCTGAGGGCCATGAACTGCCGAAAACCATGTACGGTACGAAGAAAATCATGAAGGCGCTCTCGATGGACTATGAGAAAATACATGTTTGTCCAAAGAATTGCCTTTTGTTTAGGCATGAGTATGCGGATGACAAGTACTGTAGGAAGTGCGGTTTCTCTCGGTATATTGAGGTGGTCGATAAGCATGGTCAGAAGCAGCAGCTAAAAATCCCTGTGAAGGTTCTTCGGTATCTTGATTTTATAAAAAGACTACAGCGCCTTTTCATCACCGAGGAGTCTGCCAAAATGATGAAGTGGCACAAGGAAGGGAAAAGGTACAATCAAAAAAAATTGTACATCCATCAGGAGGTGAAGCATGGAAGTCATTCGATATAGAGTACCCGGAGGAAGCAGCCGAGGCTGGGAATGTCAGAATTGCTATAACAGGTGATGGGTTCAATCCATATGGTATGTCGTCTAATCCATACAGCTGTTGGCCCGTATTTGTTATTCCGCTGAATCTCCCTCCCGGTGCCATAATGCAACGCAAGACCATGTTCCTGTCGCTTATAATTCCGGGGCCTGAATATCCGGGGAAGAATTGGAGTGTGTTTATGCAGCCGTTGGTGGATGATTTGCACCATTCTTGGTACTTCCCAAGGTTGACATACGACCGACATCTGCAGAAAAATTTCTTGATGAAAGTTTGGCTACAATATTGCATGCATGACTTTCCCGGTTATGCCTTGTTCTGCGGATGGTGTACAAGTGGAAAGATGCCTTGCCCAGTGTGCATGCAGGCCTTGATTTTCATTTGGCTGAAGAAGGGTGGCAAGTATGTTGCGTTTGACCTGCATCGACAGTTCCTCCCTCCAGACCATCCTGATAGGGAAGACAAGAAGAACTTCACAAAAGGCAAAGTTGTCCATGAAGTAAACGAGATTCCAACGTTTTCTGGTGCGGATGTGCTTGCTCAGCTGAAAGCTCTTAAGCCTGCCGGTGAGGGGAAAGGCAAAGGCAAAGGCAAAGGCAAAGGCAAAGCCACAGGCGAAGACGAGGGCGAGGGCAAAGGAAAAAGTAAAGGGAAATTTTTTGAAGGATATGGTGAGACGCACAACTGGACTCACATTACCCCCTTCACGCAGCTTCCCTATTTTAAGGACCTCAAACTTCCATACAACATAGACGTGATGCACACCGAAAAGAATGTCGCAGAGTCCCTTTTTCACACGATCCTCAACATTCCTGATAAGACAAAGGATAATGTTAATGCTAGAGTTGATCAACAGAATATTTGCGATAGACCACGTCTACACATGCAGCCTCCCACAGGCAGTCGAAAATCTTGGTTCAAGCCAGATGCTGACTTCGTACTTAAAAAGGATCATAAGATGGAGACATTCAAGTGGCTGAAACACGTCGTGAAGTTCACTGATGGTTATGCGTCGAATATAAGTAAGGGGGTCAATCTTTCAACGGGCAGAGTGACCGGGCTCAAGAGTCATGACTATCATGTATGGATTGAGCGGATTATGCCGGTGATGGTTCGGGGCTATGTTCCCGAGCGTGTCTGGCGTGTGCTTGCGGAGTTAAGCCATTTCTTCCGCACGCTTTGTGCTAAAGAAGTATGTCCTGAGAAGATAAAAGAAATGCATAAGAAGGCGCCGGAGTTGATATGCAAGCTAGAGAAGATCTTCCCGCCAGGCTTCTTTACTCCGATGACACATCTCCTTTTGCACCTCCCGAACGAGGTATTGTTGGGGGGACCTGTGCAGAATCGTTGGCAGTACGGCCCTGAGAGACAGAACAAGCATCTGAGACAGAAATGTGGAAACAAAGCTAAGATTGAAGCTTCCATAGCTGAGGCAGTTATCCTAGAGGAGGTGGCAGACCTCAGGACAGCCTACTATCCGGACCATGTTCCCACGTTGCACAATAAGGTGTCTCGATACAATACAGAAGAACCCAAGTATAAACCCAAGTTGCCTCTATTCATCGGGCAAGGTAGTAGGGTTGGATGCTCGAAATCTTATCTCATGCCACGAGATGAGTGGGAGGATGTGATGTTCTATATCTTGCACAACATCAAGGAAGTTGAGGATGAGTGGATGAGGTAATACCTTTGCACCATTCTTTTAGTCAATTCGTTATGTTCACTTTGCCTAGTTCTTATACCGCTTTTCTTATTGTAGTCGATTCGTTGAAGAAGAATGGACGGGAATGCTGCCTCCTTCTGAAGCGGAGGCACTTGCTCTTCTCCGAAAGGGTGCTGATGGAAGGAAAAATTTCGTTGCGTGGTTCATCGAGAAAGTAATTTTTCACACTTCCAATTAAACTCATGCACCCTATAATTTCAATTAAACTCATGCACCCTATAATTTCAATTAAACTTATGCACCCTATAATTTCAATTAAACTTGTAGGGAAATGATCCGACCGAATCAATGGATGAAGAATTGAGATGGGTTTCCATGGGTTTTGATCCTGTCGTCATGACATGCGAAAAGTATGATGTGAATGGGTATCACTTCCATACAGAGGAGCACCAGAACAGTCGGCCTGATCCCAAAACCATAAATACCGGAGTCTTCACTGAAGGAGATAATGAAGTAGATTACTACGGAAGGGTAGGAAAAATATACGAGCTTACATTCAAACGTGGCTGCGAACACCTAAGTCTCACTGTGTTCAAATGCCGATGGTTCGAACCCAAAAAGGGTCTGAGACATATGCCTTCTGTTGGTTTAGTTGAAGTTAAACCATCAACCGTCTATGCCGGAGCTGATCTCTTTATCGCCGCTACCCAGGCCACACAAGTATATTATCTGCCTTACCCATGCCAGAAAGAGTACCTAAAGGGTTGGGAAGTTGTGTTCAAGGTGTCGCCGCATGGTAAGCTACCGGACCCGAACGATGATGATTACTACAACATAAACCCCATGACATACGAGGGAGTGTTCTATCAAGAGGAACATGATGACGTGGTCCGAAACAACGAGGATGATGACTTGGGTTATGTTGACCTGGACCCAAACGACGACGACGCACGGATTGATGGTGAGGCAGTTGTGAATCAAAGAGATATAATTATGCTTGAAAAGTTAAATGAAGACGCTGACGATGAGGAAGAGCCTCCACCTCCGTCAGACAACGAAGAAGATATGTGTGATAGTGATGATGAGACCGGTCCACAAATAGATTACAATAGTGATGATTCATATGGGTTCTAGAAAATGTAAGTTCTTTTAATGATCATTACAATAGTATGCTTAATGTGCTCTTCTGGTATTAATGTTTTTCCTGTATGCTTGTTTAATTGATATCTTTACTAATTGTTTATTCTCTTCTCAATGCAGGTTTAATAATCATGGGCAAGTCCAGCGGCGCTAGTTTCCTCAGTAAATTTAAAGGACTTACTCGGAGTGGACGAGCCCACAAGGTTCCCTCCCGACTACGCGAGGATGACACCTCACAGGGAGGTGGAGGGGTCGGGGGAGGAGACCCTAGAGGAGGAGGCGGTGGGGGGAGAGCCCCTAGAGGAGGAGGCGGTGGGGGGAGAGCCCCTAGAGGAGGAGGAGGTGGGGGGAGAGGCAACCGGGGCAAAAAACTCCGGGCCGTGTCTGAAATAGGAGGGTCTTCTTCGATGCCCTCCTATACAGAGGCACCTTCTGAGTCTGAGGAGGAGGAGTATGTTCCTGATGGCGAGGAGGAGGCCGAGGAGGAGGGTGAGGAGGAGGAGGAGGCCGAGGAGGAGGGCGAGGAGGAGGCCGAGGAGGGTGGAGGGGAGGTTGATCCCGCGTTGTGGGGTGACTTGCCACCGGGTTCTTCGCAGGGGTGGCTGCGTGGTAATGCCGGACTACCTACACCACCTTCTATCAAGGAGCACAAGTGTCTCATTGAACCTATGGGGACAGAGTAAGTGCCTCTCAATCATATTTTCAACACATGACAACATTTTCTTATTGTACACATGGCAATCATTTGATTCTTTTGCAGAAACTGGATCCTTCACGGAAAGGGCCGTAAACCGAACGGCCTTATCACTGTCCTGTTGAAGGAGTTTTGGCCTGGCCTATTCTGCCCGCGGCCAGACAGGGACCCGCAGCAGCGGGTTTTGGCCACGAGCTGGGCCCACTACGAGGCTTGCAGCAACGCGGAGTACGGGACGACCGCTAAGGCCGTGATCACCAAATTTTGGGTAAGTTCTCTTCTGAATAACTTGTCTTCAGTTTCGTTCATAGTTTATCATTGAATCACTCAACTCATGCCTTGTTTGCTTCTGGTTTTTGCATGATTGCAGCAACTCTATAGAGTTCTTGACAAGCACAAGGCCAGAGCCGACGTGGTCTTGCTTGCGGCTGCGAAGAAGAAAGCTCGTCAGTTGCAGTACGAGGTGCGCTGGGTTGCCGTCTCGCAGTACTAACACTACTACCTGCACCAAAAGATGACCAAAACTCAAGCGCAGAAGCTACGACTTACCTTGAGCAAGGAGCAGTTCATGATGGTAACTATTATTAACTTTTCATTCTTTCAAGCAGTCAACTATATGTTTCGTGCTCACATGTCATGCTTTCAAAATTTGCATAGGTTGTTCCTCGTTGGTGCTATGGAAGGCATGACGGATGGGCGAGTTTGGTGGATAGGTGGCTCGGCGCCGATGCAGAGTTTGCTGCCAAGAGCATCAAGGCCCGGGCTAACCGTGGAGACGACGGGACACACGGCCAAGGAAACAGGAACCACTGGGGCTTCAAGGCCATGAAGGTATATCTATGTGCATGATGCATTTTTGTTCTTCTTTACGTCATGTTCTTATGTATGGCTGACTTCTATTTGACGTTGTAGGAGGACAAGTTGAAGAGGCCGCTCTCAGACATGGAGTCGTGGAAGCTGGCCCGCGAGCGGAGTCATCGCAAGGAGGGCGAGAGCCAGTACTACGGCAAGACCGAGGAGCACCTAGGGTCTTACATTCATCACTATCAGGAGTTGCATCCGGATGTTCCTGTTGTTGAGGTCGCCCAGTCTCAGATCGACGACACGGCGGTGGTGGCCATCCAGGGGAAGAAGAATGGCCGGTATCCGTGTTTCGATGGCTTGATCACTCCTTCGATCTCGTACACACGGCTTCGGGCTAGCAACCCGAGCCAGTTAGAGAGTACGGGGCGTTCACAGACTCCCTTAGCCCGCCAGCATGCTGTAAGTACTTCCTCCTTATCTTTTTCTATCTTGCATTCTCAGTTTATTTTCAGCATTGCTCACTTAGAAACAACCTAAATTATGTAGGCATATAAGGAGTTTGTCGAGCATAGGAATCTCGAGGTGCGGGAGTACTTGAAACGAGTGAAGGCAAACGATGATTACAACCGTCAGATGATGACGGTTAGTTTTGCTCTCTTAAAACCAACCTAAATTTTTGCACTTTCATTCCTTCTGATCTTCTAGTTTGCTTGTTTAACTAACATTCAGGCTATGTTGGCGTCTTGGACTAACCGCACGGATCCACCACAAATGGGACCCCCACCACCACCTGCGGGAGAACCCCCACACGTGCCCACGTTCGATGAATGGGTGGCACTAGGCAGTGATGGTTCGGTTAGTACATTTGCCTAACTACTAGCAAACTAGTTCTCGTTCATGAAACACTATCATATCATATTTACCGTTAGAATCTTTTTTGAAACATGTAGGGGACCGGTGGCTCGACTCCTGCTCCGTCGACCCCAGTCACTCCGATCTGGCAGAGTGGTGGTGGTCGCGATGACGGTTTTGGCCGAGGTGGTGGTGGTTATGGCGGAGGTGGTGGTTTTGGCGGGGGTGCTCTTGCTTGATGATTCCGTGCATGTGGCCATCGTGCCATGCCTTTCATATTCCTACTTTTATCATGTTTCATGTCTTGCACTACTTTTATGTTCATGAACTTCCATCCGTGATGATCTTTAGATGATGTGATGAACTTGAGTATGTTTAGATGAACTTGAGTATGTTCACATGATGAATTGTCATATTTCATATTGTTCTGTTTTGAAATGCTGTCAAATGAATTGGAAAAGAGAAAACAGGGAAAATAAAAAAAACAAAAAAAACTATGCCTACGGCAAAGCCGTCGGCATATATACGCCCAGGAGTTACCAGGGCTTGCCACGTGGCAAACTATGCCGACGGCTTTGCCGTAGGCATAGCCCTGCTGCCAGGAGAAACCAGGAGCTGCCACGTGGCAGACGTATGCCTACGGCAAAGCCGTCGGCATAGATTTCCATCTATGCCGACGGCTTTGCCGTAGGCATAGTCCTGCCACCAGGAGAAGCCGGGGGGCGACACGTGGAGCAGGTATGCCGACGGCTAGGTCGTCGGCATAGATTTCCATCTATGCCGACGGCCAAGCCGTCGGCATACCTGCTCCACGTGTCGTCTCCTGTATCGCGCCACGTGTCGTCTCCTGAATAGCGCTGTTGACGGCGCCGTCCGTTGCCGTCAGACGGAAAACAAGGCCGACGGCTAAACTATGCCGACGGCTATCCCACGGCCGTCGGCATATGCACCTATGCCGACGGCTATACTACGCCGACGGTCTGACACATCTACGCTGACGTGATCTACGCTGACGGGGCTATGCCGACGGCAGCCGTAGGCATAGATCTATGCCGACGGCAAAGGACCTATGCCGACGGCCTTGGGCCGTAGGCATAGCCCGCGAGTCCGGTAGTGGTACTCGTAGTAGTGCTCGCACTGTGCAGCGTCCAGGATTTTCACCTGCTTGGTTGGGCATCATTACAACACGGCAGAGCATACGAGGCGTTCTAAAATGCCTCTAGAGCCCACCGTGGTGTAGTGCATGCAGCCACAGGAGCATGCACTTTGGTTCATAGGATAGAAATGTTGTAGGAATAGGAAAATCATAGGAAGTGAGATGGCATGCATCTCAATTCCTATAGAGAAAGAGATGTCATTTGATGCATAGGATAGAAATTTTTCCATTGAGTCTTAGCTAATGTTTTTTTTCTCCAAAATATGAAGGATTGATTCCTATCCTATATAGGAATAGGAATCCATTCCTACAAACCAAAGGAGGCCTCACTTTGGTGCTTGCATGCGTAATTATTGGCAGATGCAGGGCCTCTCCTGTGGTCGGCGCACTTGTCCATTCTCCGTTTCTTCATGATTTTGTATTTTTCCTAAATTTTAGGGGTTTTTTTTGGCGTGAATACTTAACTTTATGTTAGTGAGATGATACAATAATAAGAAGAAAAATACAAAGCAAATCATAATTGGCACAATCAGCTGCAACGCTAAAACCAACCTCCTGCTCCCTCCGTCCGGGTTTTATTAGGTCCCCTCACATTTAGAGCCAAAATTCGACCATACATTTGCATAATAAAATATGAGTAATATGTAAAAAATGATATCAATGAAAACTTCATTTGAAAATGAATCCAACAATATAATTTTTATGACAGATGACTTACATTTTGCAAATCAAATCTACGGTCAAATTTTAACCCAAAAGATAATGGGGTCTAATAAACCCGGATGGAGGTGGTATATGTGTAAGCATAAGTCATATCCACGTACCCAACTACCAGTAACGAATCACGGTTGATTCATGATCACTATACATCTCTATAGAAAGCTCACTATTTTGCCTAATTCCAACTTTTCTCGCTCTCCAGTGGGCATTCCAGTGCTTCCTCAAGTAACCCAAGAAAGTAAAGGCTCGGTAATGGTACCTTTGGCACAGTGCAGGTGCAAGGACAGCTAGTGGTATGCAAGGCCACACATGCACAAGAAGATTCTGTTGCATCTTTAGGTCGGCAATGATCAGATCCACGGCGCATCAGCTTTCTTTTCCATAGTGAGGGGTGGGTTGTTTCTCCATGGAGATGTACTTTTGGGTGCTCTTTGCTAGCTTAGGGTCTGATCTGTTGTAGGCTATGAGTGGATCAATCATGTCTCATTTGAACAAACCATCATTATACCAAAGGGGATCCATCGGTTTCATCAGTCTTGTGGTCAACTCTCTAGAGGCTTCTTTCTCTCTCCGACGCCCATCGAAAAGGATTTTAAAGATAAGACGTGACTAACCACTGACGCTCTTTTTCCGTGAGGTGCGGTGTAGGTTAGAAATCTTTTGCCTTCAAATTACATTGCCTAAATTTAGAAAAGACCACACATTTCATGCATTTGAGGGAGTCTTCAGAGGGAGACACATCAGATCACCTACATGTGCGCCAAACATCGAAGACCAAACAGGAAGTCAGTGAAGAAAAAGTTCATGGTTGTGCAAAAGGGATTGCCATTGCACATGATATTACAAGCACTCAGTCGTAAAAGTAAATTGATGTCAATGAGATGTGAGCTCAGCTTCCACATTCTACAATTCCCTTCGTGGAATCAGATTGATTATCTGTTCGGCGGATACTTTTTGTGGCAGTGTTCTCCTCTGGTGTATGTGACATGAGCATGCATGTTAGTGCTATATATATCACACTTACTATTCTAACAGGGGAGCATGTTGCGCATGTGAATTAGCTTGCTATATACTGTTAGTTAGGACTAGTTTAGTGGTTGCAAGTGCTCAGTCAAAGACATATTATATTCGTCTCAAATTAATTATCTTAAATATGTCAAGATACTGATGTATCGTCACATTTTGGGGTGACATTTTGTCTTCATTTCGTTTTTGTTTTTTGCACAGGCCAAAATTCTTAACCTCTTTGCCTCAAAATTTGCAGGTAGCATTTGGATATGACTAGGATCACATAAAAAAATTGTCTTGATTTTATTGATATTTGAAATTTTATTTTTGGGCCCAGGAGCCAAATTGAATTC
>NC_053022.1:575366358-575385340 GCF_003073215.2 Triticum urartu | reverse complement strand
CAGAGAGAGATAGTTAGCATCGATTGTATGCCTTTGTTTGATTGATTGAAGTGAATTGTTTGCTTTTTCCTCATGTGCATATGGGTAGTGTTTTCTCTTTAGACCCTCTCTATTCTTATATCTCATCTTTTCTAAACCCTCAGATGCCTCTGAGACGTGACCCCAGTTTTGCTTTCCCACCGGAGCTCACCCAGTTGATCCAGCAGCAGAACACATTGATGCAGTTGCTAGTCCAGAATCAGAATCAGGGGAACAACAACAACCCACCACCACCACCACCTGTTGACCACTTAGCCCGTTTCCTTAGGATGAATCCGCCGGTGTTTTCCAGTAGCACCGAGCCGATAGTAGCAGATGATTGGCTCCGCAAGACAGCTAGGGAGTTGACCACAGCAGGATGCACAGATGCGGAGAAGGTGAAGTTTGCCGCACATTAGTTAGAAGGACCCGCAGCATCATGGTGGGAGAATTTCACAGCCACTTTCCCAGTCGACACTGTCACATGGGACCAGTTTCAGCAAGCTTTTTGTACGGCCCATGTTTCAGCAGGAGCTATGGCCATGAAGAAGCGTGAGTTTCATAACTTGCGCCAAGGAGGACGGACAATTGGCCAGTATGTGGAGGAATTTAGTAAGTTAGCACGTTATGCCCCAGATGACGTCGCTATGGATGCAGCTAAGCAAGAGAAGTTTCTGGAAGGACTGAATGATGAGTTGAGCATGCAGTTGATGGTAGCCACCTTCAATAACTACCAGGAGTTGGTAGATCGTGCCCTTATGATTGAAGGGAAGCAGCAGCAAATTGAGAATCGCAAGAGGAAGTATGGACAAGGAAAGTACAATTCAGGAGCTCAGCAGAAGCCACGTTTTACCCCTAGACCGGGAGAACATTTTCAGCATACCCATGGAGGAGGTAGCTCGCACAATCACAATGGCACCAAGAATGGTAATGGCAATGGAGGAAGCAACGGCCAGAACCACACCAACCCCTCAACCCCAGCCAAGAAGGACTTGAGCCAAGTCACTTGCTATAAGTGTTCGAAGACCGGACATTATGCCAATGAATGTCCTGAAGGCCAAAATGGCAATGGAAGTTCTGGGAAGAAGCGAACCCTTTCAACAGGGGACAGGTGAACCACGTTAGCGTGGAGAGGTTGAAGCTCACCCGATGTAGTAAATAGGTTAAGTTTTTGGTTAAGTCATTTACTGCACTTCGTTCTTTTTGATACTGGTGCATCGCATTCATACATATCAAGGGGATTTGTGGATAAGTATAACCTATCACCCAAGCCCTTAGGTTCACCCATGTTAGTAACCTCGCCTGGAGCAGAGTATGTGGCTAGTCTATGGTGTGATCGGTTACCATTAAGGATTGGTAACTATGTTTTTCCCTCAGACCTAATAGTATTGGAATCTCAAGGATTGGATGTGATATTAGGCATGGATTGGTTATCAAAGTATGAAGGGAATATTGAATGTGCTAGTAAGTCAATTTTGCTTACCACCCCAGAAGGGAGAAGGATCAAGTATGTATCCCGGCATGTGCCAAAGAGGACTCAAGTAAATTGCTTAACAGGAGTTGTGCAGGAGGAAGTACCAGTGGTAAGGGAATTTTCCTGAAGTATTTCCAGAGGTTGCCAGGCATGCCACCGGATAGAGATATTGAGTTTTTGATTGAGCTATTGCCAGGCACAGGGCCAATATCAAAGAGACCATATAGGATGCCAGCAAAGGATTTGGTGGAAATTAAGAAGCAGATTAAGGAGTTACTGGATAAAGGATATATTCGCCCAAGTTCTTCCTTGGGGATCGCCAGTACTACTAGTGGAGAAGAAGGATGGATCGTTAAGGATGGTTGTTGATTATCGAGGATTGAATGAAGTAACGATCAAGAACAAGTACCCACTACCAATGATCAATGATCTGTTTGATCGATTGCAAGGAGCTAAGGTATTTTCCAAGATCGATCTGCGATCAGGATACCACCAGTTGAAGATTCGAGAACAGGATATTCCAAGACCTTTTACCACCAGGTATGGGCTGTATGAGTATACGTTATGTCATTGGTCTGACTAACGCACCTGCCTATTTATGAACATGATGAACAAAGTGTTTATGGAGTGTTTTGGATTAAGTTTCATCGTAGTGTTTCATTGATGATATCTTGGTTTATTCTAAGAATGAAGAGAGCATAAGGAAGCATTTTGCGTTTGGTACTTGGAAAGCTCAGAGAACATCAGTTATATGCCAAGTTCAGCAAATGTGAGTTCTGGTTGAAAGAAGTAGGATTTCCTCGGACACGTTATATCCGGAAGAAGAATAGCAGTAGATCCCGTTAAAGTTGAAAACCGTGGCCAAGTGGGAAGCCCCAACAACCGTTGGAGAGAATCCGGAGTTTTCTTGGACTCGCAGGATAACTACGGAGATTTATTGAGAATTTCTCAAAGATTGCGAAGCCTATGACTGAGTTGTTAAGAAGGATACCAGTTCATATGGACAGGAGGAATGTGAGGCTAGTTTTCCAAGAGTTGAAGAAACATTTAGTTACCTCACCAATGTGATTTTGCCAGACCAGACCAAAGATTATGAGTTGTATTGGCGATGCTTCACGTCGAGGAATTGGAGCAGTGCTTCTTATGCAGGAAGGGAGAGTTGGTTTCATATGCCTCAAGACAACTTGAAGCCTCATGAGTTGAATTATGCCACGCATGATTTGGAGTTACCAGGCCGTAGTGCATGCTTTGAAAACATGGAGACATTTCCCTCATTGAAATCATTGTTGAGGTGTAACACGGATCATAAGAGTTTTGAAAGTACATTTTCACACACAGAAGGAGTTAAACCTCAAGACAAGGAGATGGTTGGAGCTTATCAAGGATTATGATATGAAATTGCATTATCATCCCGGAAAGGCTAATGTAGTGGCAGACTGCAATTAAGCCGCAAGAGCCATGTCAATACGTTTAATGACGGGAAAAATACCAAGGGAGTTAGCCGAAATCTTCATGAACTATGTTTGGGAAATAGTTCCAGAGCCTAATGTAGCAGCATTGGAGATTCAGTCCAACTTTTTGATGATAGAATCAGAGAAGCTCAGAAAGCTGACAAGAGATTGGCCGCTATAAAGGAGAAACTCGGTAAAGGAAAAGCTAAAGGATTTTCGTGAGGATGAGCACGACACCCTATGGTTTTGAAGACGTGTTTATGTCCCAAATGACCTGGAGATCAGGAAGTTGATTTTGCAAGAAGGCACAACGATTCACCATATTCAATTCCACCCAGGAAATATCAAGATGTATCTTGGATTTGAAGGATTTTTCTGGTGACCGGAATGAAAGAAGGATATTGCGGAGTATGTAGCAGTTTGTGAATGTAATGTCAGAGAGTAAAGGCAGAGCATCAGAAGCCAGCAGGATTGTTACAACCATTGCGATACCCCGAATGGAAAGTGGGATAAGCTAGGCATGAATTTTATTCACGGGATTGCCCAGGACTCGTTCAGGCTATGACTTCGATTTGGGTTGTAGTTGATCGATTGAACGAAAGTAGCTCATTTCATCCCAGTAAAGACCACTTACACCAGGTGCTAAGTTGCAAAGATATACATGAACCAGTGATCGTATGTCTGCATGGAGTTCCGAGGAGTATCGTATCAGATAGAGGAACCCGTTTACCCTCAAACTTCTGGAAGCAGTTGCACGAAACTTTGGGTACCAGGCTAGAATTCAGTACGGCTTTTCATCCACAAGACAGATGGACAGACCGAGAGAGTCAATCAGAATTTTGGAGGATAATGCTGAGAGCTTGTGCGCTAGATTATGGATCTAGTTTGGGACGATAATTTTACCATAATGCAGAGTTCTCTTACAACAACAGTTACCAAACAGTTTACATGGCCCTTTCGAAGCCTTGTAACGGAAGGAGGTGTAGGACACCATTGTCATGGGACGAAGTTGAGACCGCCAGTTGTTTGGACCTGACTTGATTAAAGAGTCTGAAACAGAAGGGTGAAGTGATTCGCGATAGCTCAAGGTAGCCCAGTCCAGACAGAAGAGTTATGCAGATTCTAACGCAAGGAGAACAGTTTACGAAGTTGGAGATAGAGCTTTATCTTCGAGTATCTCCACTTCGGGGAACAAAGTTTTGGAGTTAAAGGGAGTTAGCCACGATTTGTAGGACCATATCGAGTTTTGGAGCGTATGGGAGAAGTGGCTACAAAGTGGAATTGCCCGAAGGATTGTCAGAGTTCATGATGTATTCCAACGTTTTCCCAGTTGAAGAGATGTCATGCGGAAATGGCTGATATACCATTTGAGAGACACCAGTGCCTTTGGAAACTATTCAGTTGGATAATGATTTGACAGTACGAGGAGAAACCATAAGATCCTCGAGTTTGCCAGTCGAGTCACTCGCAGCAAGGTTATCAAGTTTGCAAAGTTCAGTGGAGCACCACACGGAGGATGAAGCCACTTGGGCGAGAGGAAGATTTACTCAGGACCACCCTCACCTATTTTCTAGCCCAACCCGAATCTCGAAGGGCGAGATTCATCTTAAGGGGGGTAGGTTTGTAACATCCCCAATTTTTCAATTTGGAATGTTATACATTAGATCATCATTGCATATATTTTATTTTGCATTTCGGTTGATCCTAGAAATCCTAAGCAACTCAATGACCACGGAGAGAGTTCGGGATTTCGTTTTCATATTTGAGTTTTTCTCAATTTTGAGAATAGGATCATTTGATTTTATTTATTTTATCGTCAATTATTTCTATTACCAAAAATATGAGAGAGGGAATAAAATGACTTTCCCAAAATAAAAGAAATATTGAGATCTAAAAATAAAATCAATAAGATTTTATTTTGGAGTTTTTCGGTGTTTTAATTTGAATTTAAGGAAAAATGTATTTTTCAAAATGCATTTAGATCCCAAATAAATGTTCACCTTGTGTGGCTTGATTTAGAAGCCCGTGAAAATTTATTTCGGATTTTTGGAGTCGTTTAGTATTTCTTTTTAATTTTTTCTTCCGAGCGAATAAAAAAAATACGAACCAAACTACGGGCCGTGTACGACCTGGACACTGGCCCGGGAGGGCTTTATAAGCCGAGGCCCAGTCCCGGGGGGACCCTAAGCCGCCCCAAGCGCCGCCGCCGCTGCGCACGCCGCCGCTCGCCGGAGCGCCGCCGTCCGCCTTCAATCCGCGCTGCGTTGGTTTTTTTCAACCGTCGTTTAAAAAAAATCAGTTTTCATCGGTTTTTTTTAGTTTCGGTTTTTTAAATATATCGGGTTTTCCGGTTTATTTAAATAGCGAGCATTCGTCCGTTCGTTCGTTCTAGCGAGCGTTCGTCGTTTTTCTTTTTCTCGGATTAAATCCGTGATTTTTCTGATCGCGATTCGTGATCGGATTTTCGTTTTAGTATAACTTTTCGCTCATTTATCGGAATCAGGCGATTCAAGCGCCTAGAGTTTCATCTCGAAACCCTCTATCTGTTTAACCAACTTAAACAAGGTTTTGCTACTATAAAATTTGCCCTAGATCCAGATTAGTAGAACAAAGTTGTTTTCTTTCGCCGTTTGACTTTCGTTGCTTCGTTCGATTTGATTCTTTTTGCCAACCGGAGTTCTTAAGTTGAACCTTCTGGTTAGATCTCTTATTTGATTTTTACCTGTGCATTAGATGAGTGCTTATTGTATGCTTGTTTGTTTGTTTGCGATAGAGTACCTGGAGTGCGCCGCTTGTTACTTCGAATCGCTAGGTTTCGCGGATCATCAGCAAGGCAAGTAACACTTTGATCATACCTTTTCTACTACCCAGTTTTATTGCATTAGATCAATCCTCACACATTGCATGATTAGGATCTAATTAAATTGTGGGATGGGAAGTAGATGAGGTAGTACCTATTACCTGTTATTATCAAACCTTTGGGAGTTACTTCTAACGTTTGCTTATTTTGCCATGCTATGCTAGTAGACGTGGATTGGGTGAGTGATATCCATGACAGATGTGAGATTGTTAATTAATGATTTATCTAAGGTGGCAACTTAAACACACATCTGGGTGGATTGAGGCACCTGGGTATTCCAGGACTTGCCTGTTTTCTTTTGGACCGCCACCCAGGCTCAAAGGGATCATGAGACTATTCATACTAGAAACTTCCGTGTGCAGCCACAAGCTATTATGGGCTCTAGCATAGTTGACTAAGTCGTGCGAACTCTTACAGTGGTAGACTAGCAGATGTAGGGGATGTAGGTGGTACGGTCTACCCGATTGTAAGGTGCTAGCGCTTCTGAAAGACTATGTCTCGGTCATCCGTCTTCTCAAACACCATGTAGTGCGAGAAACCAAACGGAGGCGATCGAGTCTTGTGGGGAAAAGTGCGCGAACCTCTGCAAAGTGTAACAAACTAATCATGGTTAGCCGTGTCCCCGGTTATGGACATCTTGAGTATCTAGTACCTGGATTATCATGTGAATCTCATCACATTACTTTAAATGAATATTGTTGGGTTTTAATGATGATGCTTAATTAGGATTGAGAATGCTGTCAACCATTCTCAATGTTTAACAACTACCATGATAGTTAAATAAATTTATTCCTTTGAAGTAGGGAAAAATTGTCTTTACGCAAAACTGTAACCATAGAGCTTCCACCAGCCAAATATGCATATAGTATAGCTGTTTCATTCCATTACTCTCTATGTGTTACATTGCCAGCATATTCCATGTGCTGACCCGTTCGGGCTGCAACGTTAATGTTGCAGACTTTTCAGACGACGATTAAGGAGTTTTTAGGTTGTGGTTCTATACTCAGTGATGCCGTTGGAGTTGATGGACTCACTTATCTTCCAAGCCTTCCGCTGTTATCGTTATTAGATGGCCTTAAGCCATATTTATTGTAATAATTTATCTTATGAGACACTCGATGTAATAAGTGTGTGATTGCTACTCTGCTATAAATCCTCCGAGTACTATGTGGTGTCAGCATTACTGATCCAGGGATGACACCAGAGCACAGAGATCAGACTGTTTGAGGTCTGGTCCGCTACAAGATGCAAAGTAAAATAAAAGCAAAGTAAAAAGAAAAGGAAATAACTAAGTATTGGAAGATTAATATGATGAAGATAGACCCGGGGGCCATAGGTTTCACTAGTGGCTTCTCTCAAGAGCATAAGTATTTTATGGTTGGTGAACGAATTACTGTTGAGCAATTGACATAATTGAGCATAGTTATGAGAATATCTAGGTATGATCATGTATATAGGCATCACGTCCAAGACAAGTAGACCGACTCCTGCCTGCATCTACTACTATTACTCCACTCATCGATCGCTATCCAGCATGCATCTAGAGTATTAAGTTCATGAAAACAGAGTAACGCCTTAAACAAGATGACATGATGTAGAGAGATAAATTCATACAATATGGTAAAACCCCCATCTTGTTATCCTCGATGGCAACAATACAATACGTGCCTTGCTGCCCCTACTGTCACTGGGAAAGGACACCGCAAGATTGAACCCAAAGCTAAGAACTTCTCCCATTGCAAGAAATATCAATCTAGTAGGCCAAACCAAACTGATAGTTCGAAGAGACTTGCAAAGATAACCAATCATACATAAAAAAATTCAGAGAAGATTCAAATATTGTTCATAGATAATCTTGATCATAAACCCACAATTCATCGGTCTCAACAAACACACCGCAAAAAGAAGATCACATCGAATAGATCTCCACAACAGAGGGGGAGAACATTGTATTGAGATCCAAAAAGAGAGAAGAAGCCATCTAGCTAATAAGTATGGACCCGAAGGTCTGAAGTAAACTACTCACACTTCATTGGAGAGGCTATGGTGTTGATGTAGAAGCCCTCCGTGATGGATGCCCCCTCCGACGGAGTTCCGAAATAGGACCCAAGATGGGATCTCGTGGATACATGAAGTTATGACGGTGGAATTAGGGTTTTTGGCTTCGTATCTGATCGTTTGGGGGTATGTAGGTATATATAGGAGGAAGGAGTATGTCGGTGGAGCAACAGGGGGCCCACGAGGGTGGAGGGCGTGCTGAGGGGGGGGGGGGGGTAGGCGCGCCCCTACCTCGTGGCCTCCTCTTTGTTCTTGACGTGGGTGATGACCCACAAGTATAGGGGATCTATCGTAGTCCTTTCGATAAGTAAGAGTGTCGAACCCAACGAGGAGCAGAAGGAAATGATAAGCGGTTTCCAGCAAGGTATTCTCTGCAAGTACTGAAATAAGTGGTAACAGATAGTTTTGTGATAGGATAATTTGTAACGAGCAACAAGTAACAAAAGTAAATAAAGTGCAGCAAGGTGGCCCAATCCTTTTTGTAGCAAAGGACAAGCCTGGACAAACTCTTATATAGGAAAAGCGCTCCCGAGGACACATGGGAATATCGTCAAGCTAGTTTTCATCACGTTCATATGATTCGCGTCGGTTACTTTGATAATTTGATATGTGGGTGGACCGGTGCTTGGGTGCTGTTCTTACTTGAACAAGCATCCCACTTATGATTAACCTCTATTGCAAGCATCCGCAACTACAACAAAAGTATTAAGGTAAACCTAACCATAGCATGAAACATATGGATCCAAATCAGCCCCTTACGAAGCAACGCATAAACTAGGGTTTAAGCTTCTGTCACTCTAGCAACCCATCATCTACTTATTACTTCCCAATGCCTTCCTCTAGGCCCAAATAATGGTGAAGTGTTATGTAGTCGACGTTCACATAACACCACTAGAGGCTAGACAACATACATCTTATCAAAATATCAAACGAATACCAAATTCACATGACTACTAATAGCAAGACTTCTCCCTTGTCCTCAGGAACAAACGTATATACTCACAAAGCATATTCATGTTCATAATCAGAGGGGTAATAATATGCATATAGGATCTGAACATATGATCTTCCACCAATTAAACCAACTAGCATCAACTACAAGGAGTAATCAACACTACTAGCAACCTACTAGCACCAATCCCGGACTTTGAGACAAGAATTGGATCAGAGATGAATCTAGGTGTTTGGAGATGAGATGGTGCTGATGTTAAAATGTATAGTCTGATCGGAGATTATCGACTCCTAACCTCCCCCGAAATGAGGAACGAGTAAGCGTATCTCGATAGATCGCAGAATAAGCGATAGATTTGAATTCCCCGCGCTTTGGCGAGAGGATAGTATTCCTCTCGCAATACATATCACGCTCGCCGGAGCTTCTAAGTACTTTGATTCTCTTCTCGCGCAAGGTTACTCGCCGCTTCGGATGGGACGTGACCGATATCAGTCAGAGGAGAGGGCGTTGCTTATACTTAATCTCTTCTACAGGCGATCTACCGAAAGCATCATGATTGAGTAGGTAAAATGTTTCATCGAGACTCATCCAGAGGGAGCCCACGCGCGTTTTGGGGGCGCGTACCGCCCTAGGAGGGGCGGGGCGAACCCTCACGCCTCTGTCGGTCATCACGTGTGCTGGTGGGGCTCTCCCTGGTGATCGCATACTAGTGAGACGTAGGTGTACTCTTTCATATTACTCTTGATTGATGGGTATTCCGTGAGCTTTCCAGAGAATTTTTTCGGATGTGTTGTGGAGAATATGTTCTCTAATATTTTGGCTGGTGTGGTCTCTGCTTGTTACCAGCCCAGGAGATGAATTCCTGAGTCGGCCGTCATTACTCTGCTCATCTTAAGATAAGATCCTTATGTAAAATATAGAGAGAATAGACCTATATAGTTAGTATGAGTGACTACTAATATGAAATCAATCGCGAAGCTCGCATATATTTGTATAATGTATTCGATATAATTGAGAGATGTATGAGCATATGAGATGCGAATAGTTCATACGGGCTCGAGAAGTCCTGAGTTCATGATTAAGGTGAGAAATCATTTCGGTCTGGCTGAACGCTGATATGTATTCGTCGATTATTTGGATCTCTCGCCCGTTCATGTATATTCCCTTTCTTCTGAGAGAGGCAAAATAGGGCAAGAGAGGAGAGAGTTTTGGTGTGGCACTCCTGGTATATGAGTAAGATGTCATAAGACATACAGGAGTGATCACTATGTGCCGCATATGTATATGACAAGGCGCGCCAGACTAGAGTCGTACCGTCAATTACGATATTAGTATATATCTCCATAGCATCGAGGAGGAGAAGCATTATGAGCATAAGCATATATGAGACGTTTATCATATGCACTCCCAGCTTAATTTTCCGCGCTGAGCTCGTAACCTTCGTAGTAGTGCTAAATGCATTATACATAACCAGAATTTTTGTAAGCGATACATAGCTTGCGTATATTCCTATAGGAGAGCAGTTATATAAGCTTATCTTCTTAATTGTGCGTATGAGAATATTCCTGAACTCTCGAATACATCATATGATGCAATGATCATAGGAATAGTTAACCAGATCGATGACATATAGGAAGATGAGTAGAGGATAATAACTTCAAGATCACTAGTTATAGAGAATTGATCGACGGTCAGTCGAGTATAATAACATGCCATATAGAAAGTTATGCCCTACAGAAAATATTATAGCCGTCTAGGCTATGCCACACTATTACGTTCAAACTATCATCTCTATCTCAAACACAAAGTATTTAAATCATGCACAACCCCGATGACAAGCCAAGCAATTGTTTCATACTTTTGACATTCTCAAAACTTTTTCAATCTTCACGCAATACATGAGCGTGAGCCATGGATATAGCACTATAGGTGGAATAGAATGGTGGTTGTGGAGAAGACAAAAAGGAGAAGATAGTCTCACATCAACTAGGCGTATCAACGAGCTATGGAGATGCCCATCAATAGATATCAATGTGAGTGAGTAGGGATTGCCATGCAACGGATGCACTAGAGCTATAAGTATATGAAAGCTCAACAAAAGAAACTAAGTGGGTGTGCATCCAACTTGCTTGCTCATGAAGACCTAGGGCATTTTGAGGAAGCCCATCATTGGAATATACAAGCCAAGTTCTATAATGAAAAATTCCCACTAGTATATGAAAGTGACGAAATGAGAGACTCTCTATCATGAATATCATGGTGCTACTTTGAAGCACAAGTGTGGTAAAAGGATAGTAACATTGTCCCTTCTCTCTTTTCCCTCTCTCATTTTTTATTTGGCCTTTTCTCTTTTTTTGGGCCTCTTTTCTTTCCTTTTTTTTATTTTTCGTCGAGTCTCATCCCGACTTGTGGGGGAATCATAGTCTCCATCATCCTTTCCTCACTGGGACAATGCTCTAATAATGATGATCATCACACTTTATTTTCTTACAACTCAACAATTACAACTCGATACTTAGAACAAATATGACTCTATGTGAATGCCTCCGGCGGTGTACCGGGATATGCAATGACTATGAGTGACATGTATGAAAGAATTATGAATGGTGGCTTTGCCACAAATACGATGTCAACTACATGATCATGCTAAGCAATATGACAATGATGGAGTGTGTCATAATAAACGGAACGGTGGAAAGTTGCATGGCAATATATCTCGGAATGGCTATGGAAATGCCATAATAGGTAGGTATGGTGGCTGTTTTGAGGAAGGCTATATGGTGGGTGTATGATACCGGCGAAAGTGCGCGGTATTAGAGAGGCTAGCAATGGTGGAAGGAAGAAAAGTGCGTATAATCCATGGACTCAACATTAGTCATAAAGAACTCATATACTTATTGCAAAAATCTACAGTTATCAAAGCAAAGTATTACGCGCATGCTCCTAGGGGGATAGATTGGTAGGAAAAGACCATCGCTCGTCCCCGACCGCCACTCATAAGGAAGATAATCAATAAATAAATCATGCTCCGACTTCATCACATAACGGTTCACCATACGTGCATGCTACGGGAATCACAAACTTTAACACAAGTATTTCTCAAATTCACAACTACTCAACTAGCACAACTTTAATATCACCATCTTCATATCTCAAAACAATTATCAAGCATCAAACTTCTCATAGCATTCAACACACTCATAAGAAAGTTTTTACTATTCTTGAATACCAAGCATATTAGGATTATTTAAGCAAATTACCATGCTATTTAAGACTCTCAAAATAATCTAAGTGAAGCATGAGAGATCAATAGTTTCTATAAAACAATCCACCACCGTGCTCTAAAAGATATAAGTGAAGTACTAGAGCAAAACTATATAACTCAAAAGTATAAGCGAAGCACATAGAGTATTCTAACAAATTCCAAATCATGTATGGCTCTCTCAAAAGGTGTGTACAGCAAAGGGATGATTGTGGTAAACTAAAAATAAGACTCAAATCATACAAGACGCTCCAAGCAAAACACATATCATGTGGCGAATAAAAATATAGCTCCAAGTAAAGTTACCGATAGAAGTAGACGAAAGAGGGGATGCCTTCCGGGGCATCCCCAAGCTTTGGCTTTTAGGTGTCCTTAGATTATCTTGGGGGTGCCATGGGCATCCCCAAGCTTAGGCTCTTGCCACTCCTTGTTCCATAATCCATCAAATCTTTACCCAAAACTTGAAAACTTCACAACACAAAACTCAAAGTAGAAAATCTCGTGAGCTCCGTTAGCGAAAGAAAACAAAAGACCACTTCAAGGTACTGTAATGAACTCATTATTTATTTATATTGGTGTTAAACCTACTGTATTCCAACTTCTCTATGGTTTATAAACTATTTTACTAGCCATAGATTCATCAAAATAAGCAAACAACACACGAAAAACAGAATCTGTCAAAAACAGAACAGTCTGTAGTAATCTGTAGCTAGCGCAAGATCTGGAACCCCAAAAATTCTAAAATAAATTTCGGACGTGAGGAATTTATCTATTAATCATCTGCAAAAATAATTAACTAAATATCACTTTCCAAATAAAAATGGCAGCAGTTCTCGTGAGCGCTAAAGTTTCTGTTTTTTACAGCAAGATATCAAGACTTTCCCCAAGTCTTCCCAACGGTTCTACTTGGCACAAACACTAATTAAACACAAAAAAACAACCAAAACAGAGGATAGTAAATTATTTATTACTAAACAGGAGCAAAAAGCAAGGAATAAAAATAAAATTGGGTTGCCTCCCAACAAGCGCTATCGTTTAACGCCCCTAGCTAGGCATAAAAAGCAAGGATAGATCTAGGTATTGCCATCTTTGGTTGGTAATTCTTCAATGAGGCATCTACCATCCTTAGGAATTTCTTTCTTTTTATTATTATCAAACTTTTAGGCACAAGATCGAAAAATTCATTTGTAACAAATGGTTCCTTAATGATAGCAACAAGATTGGGATGAATACTTATAGATTTGAGATCCGCAGTTTCCTTACTAGAGGATTCACCCTTATTTTTAGGAACATACATAAGCTTGGCAATTTTAGTGGGAGGACTTGGAGTATTCTTTACGGAAGAAAAAGGTTCCCAAGTTGGTAATGATACCCTCAAGTTTATCGATTCTAGTGGAATCATGATTTATTTTCTCATTAACTATGGGTTCCTTCTCTTTAATATTTTTCAAAGTGACTCCTACTTTAGATCCATATTGAGAGATTCGGTTGTGGATCTTTTTATCCAAATTTTCAATTGACTCTACGGTAGCAACCTTATTTTCAATAATTTCGAGCCTTTGCATTACATGCTCCAAAGTTAATACAGTTCCATTAACCAAAAGAGGTGGTGAGCCAAATAAATCTATCATAGCATTATAAGAATCAAAAGTGTGGCTACCCAAGAAATTCCCTCCGGTAATGGTATCAAGGACATATCTGTACCAAGGAGCAACGCCTACATAAAAATTGCGAAGAAGAACGAGTAGATTGCTTCCTGGTAGATCTATTTTGAGCATTGCAAATTCTATACCAAGCGTCTTTTAGATTTTCTCCCTCCCTTTGCTTAAAATTTAGAACTTCATTCTCGGGAGACAACGGAGAAGATAGAGGACTCGCCATAACGACAAGCAAACGGAAAAGAGGCAAACGGAAAAAAGGAGGATAGAGAGAGAGGGCGAATAAAACGGCAAGGGTGAAGTGGGGGAGAGGAAAACGAGAGGCAAATGGCAAATAATGTAATGCGGAGATAAGGGTATGTGATGGGTACTTGGTATGTTGACTTTTTATGACTCCCCGGCAACGGCGCCAGAAATGGCTCGTTGTCGGGAGTCAAATCTTGACTTGCGCGAACCTCCCCGGCAACGGCGCCAGAAATTCTTCTTGCTACCTCTTGAGCACTGCGTTGGATTTCCCCGAAGAGGAAATGATGATGCAGCAAAGTAGCGTAAGTATTTCCCTCAGTTTTTGAGAACCAAGGTATCAATCCAGTAGGAGGCTAGCGCGCGTCCCTCTACCTGCACAAAACAAATAACTCTCGCAACCAACGCGATAAGGGGTTGTCAATCCCTTCACGGTCACTTACGAGAGTGAGATCTGATAGATATGATAAGATAATATTTTTGGTATTTTTGTGATAAAGATGCAAAGTAAAATAAAAGCAAAGGAAATAACTAAGTATTGGAAGATTAATATGATGAAGATAGACCCGGGGGCCATAGGTTTCACTAGTGGCTTCTCTCAAGAGCATAAGTATTTTACGGTGGGTGAACGAATTACTGTTGAGCAATTGACAGAATTGAGCATAGTTATGAGAATATCTAGGTATGATCATGTATATAGGCATCACGTCCGAGACAAGTAGACCGACTCCTGCCTGCATCTACTACTATTACTCCACTCATCGACCGCTATCCAGCATGCATCTAGAGTATTAAGTTCATGAAAACAGAGTAACGCCTTAAGCAAGATGACATGATGTAGAGGGATAAATCTCATGCAATATGATAAAACCCCATCTTGTTATCCTCGATGGCAACAATACAATACGTGCCTTGCTGCCCCTACTGTCACTGGGAAAGGACACCGCAAGATTGAACCCAAAGCTAAGCACTTCTCCCATTGCAAGAAAGATCAATCTAGTAGGCCAAACCAAACTGATAATTCGAAGAGACTTGCAAAGATAACCAATCATACATAAAAGAATTCAGAGAAGATTCAAATATTGTTCATAGATAACTTGATCATAAACCCACAATTCATCGGTCTCAACAAACACACCGCAAAAAGAAGATTACATCGAATAGATCTCCACAAGAGAGGGGAGAACATTGTATTGAGATCCAAAAAGAGAGAAGAAGCCATCTAGCTAATAACTATGGACCCGAAGGTCTGAGGTAAACTACTCACACTTCATCGGAGAGGCTATGGTGTTGATGTAGAAGCCCTCCGTGATGGATGCCCCCTCCGGCGGAGCTCCGGAACAGGCCCCAAGATGGGATCTCGTGGATACAGAAGTTACGGCGGTGGAATTAGGGTTTTGGCTCCGTATCTGATCGTTTGGGGGTACGTAGGTATATATAGGAGGAAGGAGTACGTCGGTGGAGCAACAGGGGGCCCACGAGGGTGGAGGGCGCGCCTGGGGGGGGGAGGCGCGCCCCCTACCTCGTGGCCTCCTCCTTTGTTTCTTGACGTAGGGTCCAAGTCTCCTGGATCATGTTCGGTGAGAAAATCACGTTCCCGAAGGTTTCATTCCGTTTGGACTCCGTTTGATATTCCTTTTCTTCGAAACCCTAAAATAGGCAAAAACAGCAATTCTGGGCTGGGCCTCCGGTTAATAGGTTAGTCCCAAAAATAATATAAAAGTGGATAATAAAGCCCAATAATGTCCAAAACAGTAGATAATATAGCATGGAGCAATCAAAAATTATAGATACGTTGGAGACGTATCAAGCTTATCATCTTTATAGATCTTCATGCCCAATATGTAGTAGCTTCATGAGGTCTTTCATTGAAAAATTCTTATTCAAGTATCCTTTTATGCTATCTAAGAAATTCTATATTATTTCCAATCAACATATGTCATCCACATATAATATCAGATATGCTACAGAGCTCCCACTCACTTTCTTGTAAATACATGCTTCTCCAAAAGTCTGTATAAAACCATATGCTTTGATCACACTATCAAAGCGTACATTTCCAACTCCGAGATGCTTGCACCAGTCCATAAATGGTCACTGGAGCTTACACACTTTGTTAGCACCTTTCGGATTGTCAAAACCTTCTTGTTGCATCATATAGAACTCTTCTTTAGGAAATCCATTAAGGTATAGGAATGCAGTTTTGACATCCATTTGCCAAATTTCATAAAATGCGGCAATTGCTAACATGATTGAGACAGACTTTAAGCATAGATACGAGTGAGAAACTCTCATCATAGTCAACACCTTGAACTTGTCAAAATCCTTTTGCGACAATTCGAGCTTTGTAGATAGTAACACTACTATCAGTGTCTGTCTTCCTCTTGAAGATCCATTTAATCTCAATGGCTCTCCGATCATCGGATAAGTCAATCAAAGTCCATACTTTGTTCTCATACATGCATCCCATCTCAGATTTCATGGCCACAAGCCATGTCGCGGAATCTGGGCTCATCATCGCTTCCTCATAGTTCGTAGATTCATCATGATCAAGTAACATGACCTCCAGAACAAGATTACCGTACCACTCTAGTGCGGATCATACTCTGGTTGACCTACGAGGTTTGTGTTGGAAATATGCCCTAGAGGCAATAATAAAATGGTTATTATATATTTCTTTGTTAATGATAATTGTCTATTGTTCATGCTATAATTGTGTTATCCGGAAATCGTAATACATGTGTGAATACATAGACCACAACACGTCCCTAGTGAGCCTCTAGTTGACTAGCTCGTTGATCAAAGGATAGTCATGGTTTCCTGACTATGGACATTAGATGTCATTGATAACGGGATCACATCATTAGGAGAATGATGTGATGGACAAGACCCAATCCTAAGCTTAGCTCAAAGATCGTGTAGTTCGTTTGCTGTAGCTTTTCTGAATGTCAAGTATCATTTCCTTAGACCATGAGATTGTGCAACTCCCGGATACCGTAGGAGTGCCTTGGGTGTGCCAAACGTCACAACGTAACTGGGTGACTATAAAGGTACATTACAGGTATCTTCGAAAGTGTCTGTTGGGTTGGCACGAATCGAGACTGGGATTTGTCACTCCGTATGACGGAGAGGTATCTCTAGCACACTCGGTAATGCATCATCATAATGAGCTCAATGTGATCAAGTGGCTGATCACGGGATCATGCATTACGATACGAGTAAATTGACTTGCCGGTAACGAGACTGAACAAGGTATTGGGATATTGACGATCGAGTCTCGGGCAAGTAACGTACCGATTGACAAAGGGAATTGTATACAGATTGATTGAATCCTCGACATCGTGGTCATCGATGAGATCATCGAGGAGCATGTGGAGCCAACATGGTATCCAGATCCCGCTGTTGGTTATTGACCGGGAGAGTCATCTCGGTCATGTCTGCATGTCTCCCGAACCCGTAGGTCTTACACACTTAAGTTCGGTGATGCTAGGGTTGTTAGGAAGACTTGTATGTGATTACCGAATGTTGTTCGGAGTCCCGGATGAGATCCCGGACGTCACGAGGAGTTCCGGAATGGTCCGGAGGTAAAGATTTATATATGGGAAGTTGTCATACGGTCGCCGGAAAGGTTCGGGGGCATATCGGTATTGTACCGGGGCCACCGGAGGGGTTCCGGGGGTCCACCGGGAGGGGCCACCTCTTCCGGAGGGCCTTATGGGCTGTATGGAGAAGGGAACCAGCCCAAGTGGGCTGGGGCGCCACACCCCCTAGGGCCCATGCGCCTAGGGTTGGGGGAAACCCTAAAGGGGGGCGCCCCCTTGCTTGGGGGGCAAGCCCCCCTCCCCTTGGCCGCCGCCCCCCTCTAGGCCGGCCCCCTTCCCCCTTCCCCTATAAATAGAGGGGTGAGGGGAGGGCTGCACACATCCAAGGCGCAGCCCCTCCCCTCCCCAACACCTCTCCTCCTCCATAAGAGCTTGGCGAAGCCCTGCCGGAGTACTGCAGCTTCACACCACCACGCCGTCGTGCTGCTGTTGGAGCCCTCTTCCTCAACCTCTCCCTCCTCCTTGCTGGATCAAGGCGCGGGAGACGTCTCCCGCTCCGTACGTGTGTTGAACGCGGAGGTGCCGTCCGTTCGGCACTAGGATCATCGGTGATTTGGATCACGTCGAGTACGACTCCATCAACCCCGTTCTCTTGAACGCTTCCGCTCGTGATCTACAAGGGTATGTAGATGCACTCCTCTCTCCCTCGTTGCTAGATGACTCCATAGATTGATCTTGGTGATGCGTAGAAAATTTTAAAATTCTGCTACGTTCCCCAACAGTGGCATCATGAGCTAGGTCTATGCGTAGTTACTATGCACGAGTAGAACACAAAGTAGTTGTGGGCGTCGATATTGTCAATTATCTTGCCGTTACTAGTCTTATCTTGATTCGGCGGCATCGTGGGATGAAGCGCCCGGACCAACCTTACACGTATGCTTACGTGAGACCGGTTCCACCGACTGACATGCACTAGTTGCATACGTTCAGGCCTGTCTGTCTCTCCCACTTTAGTCATCGGATTCGATGAAAAGGGTCCTTATGAAGGGTAAATAGAAATTGGCATATCACGTTGTGGTTTTGGCGTAGGTAAGAAACGTTCTTGCTAGAAACCTATAGCAGCCACGTAAAAACTTGCAACAACAATTAGAGGACGTCTAACTTGTTTTTGCAGCATATGCCTGTGATGTGATATGGCCAAAAGGATGTGATGAATGATATATGTGATGTATGAGATTGATCATGTTCTTGTAATAGGAATCACGACTTGCATGTCGATGAGTATGACAACCGGCAGGAGCCATAGGAGTTGTCTTAATTTATTTATGACCTGCGTGTCAACATAAACGTCATGTAATTACTTTACTTTATTGCTAAAGCGTTAGCATAGTAGTAGAAGTAATAGATGACGAGACAACTTCATGAAGACACGATGATGGAGATCATGGTGTCATGCCGGTGACG
>NC_053022.1:575281361-575365358 GCF_003073215.2 Triticum urartu | reverse complement strand
CCCCTCCCCTCCCCAACACCTCTCCTCCTCCGTTAAGAGCTTGGCGAAGCCCTGCCGGAGTACTGCTGCTCCACCACCACCACGCCGTCGTGCTACTGTTGGAGCTTTATTCCTCAACCTCTCCCTCCTCCTTGCTGGATCAAGGCGCGGGAGACGTCCTCGCTCCGTACGTGTGTTGAACGCGGAGGTGCCGTCCGTCCGGTGCTAGGATCATCGGTGATTTGGATCACGACGAGTACGACTCCATCAACCCCGTTCTCTTGAACGCTTCCGCTCGCGATCTACAAGGGTATGTAGATGCACTCCTCTCCCTCTCATTGCTAGAAGACTCCATAGATTGATCTTGGTTACACGTAGGAAAATTTTAAAATTCTGCTACGTTCCCCAACAGTGGCATCATGAGCCAGGTTTATGCGTAGTTTCTATGCACGAGTAGAACACAAGTTTGTTGTGGGCGTCGATATTGTCAATTTACTTGCCGTTACTAGTCTTATCTTGATTCGGCGGCATCGTGGGATGAAGCGGCCCGGACCGACCTTACACGTACTCTTACATGAGACAGGTTCCACCGACTGACATGCACTAGTTGCATAAGGTGGCTAGCGGGTGTCTGTCTCTCCCACTTTAGTCGGATCGGATTCGATGAAAAGGGTCCTTGTCGGTGTTAAAACCGGCGGATCTTGGGTAGGGGGTCCCGAACTATGCGTCTAGGCGGATGGTAACAGGAGACGAGGGACACAATGTTTTACCCAGGTTCGGGCCCTCTTGATGGAGGTAAAACCCTACGTCCTGCTTGATTAATATTGATGATATGGGTAGTACAAGAGTAGATCTACCACGAGATCAACGAGGCTAAACCCTAGAAGCTAGCCTATGGTATGATTGTTGTATCTTGTCCTACGGACTAAAACCCTCCGGTTTATATAGACGCCGGAGAGGGTTAGGGTTACACAAAGTCGGTTACAATGGTAGGAGATCTAAATATCCGCATCGCCAAGCTTGCCTTCCACGCCAAGGAAAGTCCCATCCGGACACGGGACGAAGTCTTCAATCTTGTATCTTCATAGTCCAGGAGTCCGGCTGAAGGTATAGTCCGGCCATCCGGACACCCCCTAATCCAGGACTCCCTCAGTAGCCCCCGAACCAGGCTTCAATGACGACGAGTCCGGCGCGCAGATTGTCTTCGGCATTGCAAGGTGGGTTCCCCTCCAGATTCCGTGTACCTGTTGAATAATGTCCTATTTTTTTGTAAATGCAGCGCTCCTTGGCTTCTACGCCCAATAATGGCCGCCTTCCACGTGTCAAGCGAATACGAAAAGTCCGGGTGTTTTTACATTCACACCCCTAGCCGCGTAAGTGAGCCGCCTATTTAAAGAGATGGGGATTTAGATCCAAACCGCACCTTCTCCCCTCCGCGAGTAGTCATCAGAGCGCACCTAGCAAAGATCCATTCCACCATGGCCAGCCATCGCAACTCCTCCTCTCGCCCTTCCAGTCCTAAGCCTGGAGACTGGGAGAGGTGCTCCATCCCGCATAGGGAGCTAGTATCGCTTCAGACCAAGGGATTCCTCCCTCCGGCCTATATGGTCCTGGTCCGAGCCGGACTTGCCACCTATAATGGCGGAGAGCAAGCGGAGAGCGCCCCCAATCCCTCCAAAGGAGAGCGGGTAGGCCTCGTCCCTTATCTAATAAGAGGACTTGGATTTCCAATTCATCCGTTCCTCCGGGGGCTTCTGGAGTTCTATGGCCTCCAGCTGCACAACCTCACGCCCGCCTCTATATTGCATATCGCGGGCTTCGTTGCCCTTTGCGAGCTGTTCTTGGGTGTTGAGGCTCATTTCGCGCTGTGGAAGAGGCTATTCTGCCTGGTGCCCCGTTCTCAGGAGGGGTCAATATATCAAGTGGGCAGAGCTGAAGTGTGGCGCATCGCCGGGACCGGATATCTATCCGGAACCCCAAAGAAGGCGTCCGAGGACTGGCCTTTGGAATGGTTCTATATAGAGGATGTCTCGCTGCCGAATCCTGTTCGGATCGGCCTCCCTGAATTCAACAGTGCTCCCCTAAAGAAACGCCTAAGCTGGCGTCCACGGAGCGCTCAGAGAGAAAGTGACAGGGACGTCCTTTACCTGATGGGCCGGATAAGACTATTGGCTCATTCCGGACTAACCATGATCGAAGTCATGGCCGTATGCATCATGCGGGGGGTACAGCCGCTTCAGTATAGAGCCCACCCCATGTGGGACTTCAACGGGGAGGATGACGCCACCCGTCACGGCCGTAAGGGGCCGGACTCGGCTGCCGCTCTGATAAAGATCTTGTCCGCTTTGTACAAGGGAGAAGAAGAGGGATTCCTCCGCGTCAACCCTCAGGGTGGATTTTCTATGTACAATCCCCCGAGTTGGGTGAGTGGGCAAGTTTACCTGTCCATCCATCCATTATTAATTATATAGTCTAACGACTTCAACGCAGGAACTCCGCCAGGAAGTAAAGGAAATAAACAGCCCTCCCCCGCAGCCCGAGGATCCAGAACGGTCCCTCGATCCGGCCTCCGAAGAGGATCCGGACTTATCCGTGGAGCTGATTGACGGGGTGTTTTATCAGCTGAGCAAGGACAATACCTTGGTGGCCATTACGGCCGACGACCCAGGGCTACTCCCGGCCTCCCAGGTAACTGAGACCGGAGTCCCATCACCTCAAAAGGGGATCTGCCCTTGCGTGTTTTCAGTTTCCTGACAACAACCGTGTTTTGCAGGGGAGGTTCCTGAGGCGGGAGGCCGAGCCTGCGGCGACCAGCCAACGAGGGGCTACGGGGCCCCGTGGGGTAAAAAGAAATGTAGTCCGGACTGAGGCGCCGGCGCAAAGGTATAGCACGCCTTCTTATTCCCAGGTTTTATTTCTTCAAGGCATATTAATACTCGTGCTCTGTTCAGGACAAAGAGACCTCGCCGGACTATATTCGGAGAGGCTGCCAATCGCGCCTCCACCAGCCAAGCTCCACAGCCCGGTCCGGAGGCGGAGGCGAACACGAGGCACGCACCGGATGCTCCTCCGACAGAGGATGCAGACAGGCTGTCCGCGACAAATTCCGAGGTGGAGAGTGCCATGAACCACAGGCGTCGCCGGACAGTTCTTCGCGACGCTTGTTTCTCCCAAGAGGCATTGGACGCCTTCAATTCGGGAGATGCGTATCTCCGTGCCGCTCAAGATGGTCTAGCCAGAGCCACGGAGCAATATGTAAAAGACATACGGGTGAGAAATTTTAATGGTTATATATATCAGTAGCCCCCGAGACTTGAAACAGTTAGAATAACTGATTTAAGGATCATGTAATACGCAGGTTCTTTCAGAGAAGAATACCCAACTGTCCCAGGAGCTAAAAGAGTGCAAGGCCCAACTTCAGGCCGCACTAGCCGCAACAGGGGAGCCCAAGGAGACCCCCTCTGGTAATATATGCTTCAAAAAGATAAGTATTATGTGAAATGCGGCGTATGTGCGAATCTGACAAATGAAATTGCAGATGGCACCAGACTGGATCCGGAAAAGCAACAACTTCTACGCCAGCTAGAGGCTGGTGAGAGCGTGCTAACAAAGGTGAGGCGGGAGAAGAATGACCTCCAGGATGCCAACACCAAGCTGGGCGTTGAACTGAAAGATGTTCGTGCCCAGCTGTCGGACTCCGTTAAGGAGAATCAGCGGCTTCGACGCGGCATATTTAGTAAGAGCTTGAACGAACCTTTGGAAAAAAAGAGTTCGGCGAGGAATTCTAATAACAGAGCAATGTCTGTAGGTATGCTAACAGGTCGTCCTGCAGAGGAGATGCCTGGTTCTACGGGTGACCTCCTTCCCGAGCTCTCGCAACTGCACGAGCGAGTTCGGCAGGTGATGCGGGGCATCGCCCAGGCCTTGTGGCCATCCATTTCCATGCCCGAAGGACTCGGAGAGCTTGCAGAGCAGCTGAAGGGAGCGCGGCAGCGCCTCTGATTGTGGAAGATATCGGCCTGCCGTCAAGGCGCCAGGGAGGCCTGGGCCATGGTGAAGACGCGGTACACGAGGGCTAACCCAAACCACATGGCCGAGGTCGGACCGGTGGGGCCTGACGGGAAGGAGATCCCTGTAAGCTTAGTATACGGCCAAGTAGAATTGGCCGCAAAGTATTCCCAGCAGGACTGTAAGCTAGACAGCCTGTTAGATGGTATTGAAGAGGAATGCAATCAGTCGTAATGACTATGTAATTTGAATTGACATGTATAATGCCTTCTAGCCGGATTGTAGATCGTTTGTCATGGCCGACCTTTTCGCTTCGACCTCGGGACCTGACGGTCCGGAGTGTGTCCAAATACCCCTATGGTTATATAAGAACCGGGGTATGCATGGAGACCAGGCGTAGGGGTCATTAGTGCTTGAACAGACAAGTGCCCAACTAGTTATGTTATATTACATGGTTAGTAAGAAACATCTTCCAGGGAGAATAGTTCCGTTAGGGGTTCCTTTCCCTGGGAGGCATGCCCTAAAGTGCATGTCCGGACTGCGAAAAGGGACACAGGAAAAACATCTGGGGGCATATGAATAAATAAGTAAAAAGATCATCTTTAGTTCACCGACCGAATATTCCCTTAAGAATGCTAGCTTTCGGCTTCACCCAGTCTGAGGTACACATCCGGCTGACCCGGCAGTAACAATCGCAGAGGTGCTCCCTTTACCACCTGGCCGAACAATCGGGAACGTAGGGGTAAGCACAAGAGCCAGGCAACCCAGCTTGGCCAAAACTTAAGTCATATCGATGCATATAATGGTGAATAAAAGGTACATGCGGAAGTTTGACACATGTGTTGGGCAGGAAGCCCGTATAAATAAGCTTCTATTTAAAGAAGCCCCCAGGTTTAGTGAGCGCAGGTAGCGCGTCACTTGATGAGCCTTTAAGGGCTATAAGAGAGAAAAAAGGGGGAAAGGAGAGAAATGTAAGACCGAAAATGTAAAAAATGGACAGAGGAATGAGACGAACACAGAGTCCGGCGCTAGGCATAGAACCTTCGGAGACGGGCTGCGTTCCATGGGTTCGGCTCGAGTCGGTTATCCGATGCATCTCGCAGGCGGTACGCTCCACCAGTCAGGACTTGGTCAATTATGAAGGGACCTTCCCACTTGGGCTTGAGTTTGTCCTTTTTCTTGTCCGGCAGGCGTAGAACTAGTTCGCCAACATTGTAATTTTTGGCCCATACTTCTGTGCTTTGATATCTTCGAGCCTGCTATTGATAGAATGCGGAACGGGCTTTTTCCACGTCACGCTCCTCCTCCAAAGCGTCCAAACTGTCCTGCCGATCGAGCTCGGCTTCTCTTTCTTTGTACATGCGCACTCGAGGTGAGTCATGAATTATGTCACAAGGCAAAACTGCCTCTGCGCCGTACACCATGAAGAATGGTGTGTATCCGGTGGTGCGATTCGGCGTGGTCTGCAGCCCCCAGAGTACGGAGTCGAGCTCCTCTACCCAGTGTGTGTTAGATTCCTTGAGGGACCGCACTAATCTGGGTTTTATGCCGCTCATGATAAGACCATTTGCACGTTCGACCTGGCCGTTAGTTTGTGGGTGATAGACGGAAGCATAATCGAGCTTGATGCCCAAGTTTTTGCACCAGAGTTTTACCTCGTCGTCCGTAAAATTCGTGCTGTTATCAGTTATGATGCTGTGGGGGACGCTGTAACGGTGTACGACCCCAGATATAAAGTCTATCACCGGTCCGGATTCGGCCGTTTTAACAGGCTTGGCTTCTATCCATTTGGTGAACTTATCCACCATGACCAGTAAGTATTTTTTCTTGTGGGTTCCGCCTTTACGGGGTCCGACCATGTCAAGCCCCCAGACCGCGAAAGGCCAAGTGATGGGGATAGTTTGGAGGGCGGTGGGTGGCATATGGCTTTGGTTTGCAAAAAGCTGGCAACCAACGCATCATTGGACCAAGTCCTGAGCGTCTGCCCGGGCCGTCGGCCAATAAAAGCCTGTACGGAAAGCCTTGCTTATAAGGGACCGAGCTGCAGCGTGATGACCACCAAGTCTGGCATGAATTTCAGCCAGCAAATTCCGCCCTTCCTCTTCGGGGATGCACCTTTGAAGGACTCCGGTAGTGCTTTTCTTATAAAGTTCTCCCTCATGGACTTTATAGGCTTTAGATCACCGCACTATGCGGCGTGCCTTGTTTTGGTCCTCTGGGAGTTCCTGCCTAGTAAGGTAGGCTAGGAATGGTTCTGTCCACGGGGCGATGACGGCCATTATTACGTGGGCTGAAGTTGTAATCTCATTGGCAGAGCCTCCGATTATGTCAGATTGTTCGGTGTCGGATAGTGCGGTTGGGTCCGGGCTGTTATTGCCAGGTTCCCCTTCCCATACTACGGATGGCTTGAACAGCCTTTCCAAGAAGATGTTGGGGGGGACTGCATCGCGTTTTGCGCCGATGCGTGCCAGGACGTCTGGCGCTTGATTGTTTTCCCAGGCTATATGGTGAAATTCGAGTCCCTCGAACCGAGCTGACATTTTTAAGACGGCGTTGCGGTAAGCTGCCATTTTTGGATCCTTGGCATCGAAGTCTCCATTTATTTGGGATATCGCGAGGTTCGAATCCCCGCGCACCTCTAGGCGTTGAATGCCCATGGATACTGCCATCCGGAGACCATGTAAAAGGGCCTCATATTCGGCTGCATTGTTGGAGTCTGTGTACATAATCTGGAGTACATATTGAACTGTGTCTCCTGTGGGGGACGTCAAGACGACGCCAGCCCCTAGTCCGGCCAACATTTTGGAGCCGTCGAAATGCATGATCCAGTTTGAATATGTGCCGTACTCTTTAGGGAGTTCGGCCTCCGTCCATTCTGCGACGAAGTCGGCCAAAACTTGCGACTTAATAGCTCGCCGTGGCTTATAAGTTATGTCGATCGGGAGGAGCTCAATGGCCCATTTTGCAATCCGGCCCATTGCGTCGCGGTTGTTTATAATATCGTTGAGTGGTACTTCCGAGGCTACTGTTATCGAACACTCTTGAAAGTAGTGTCGTAGCTTCCGGGATGCCATGAATACCGCGTATGCAATCTTTTGATAATGCGGGTACCATGATTTGCATGGAGTGAGGACAGTGGACACGTAGTAGACCGGCTTTTGAAGGGGGGATTTGTGTCCGTCCGTTTCCTGCTCGACGACGAGCACTGCGCTGACAACCTGGTGGGTTGCTGCAATGTACAATAGCATTGGTTCGCCGATGTTTGGCGCGGCTAGGACTGGGTTTGTTGCCAATATGGCTTTTATTTCGTCGAGTCCGGCCGTGGCGGCATCCGTCCACTCGAAGTGTTCGGTGCGCCGAAGGAGGCGATAGAGGGGTAGTGCCTTTTCTCCCAAGCAGGAGATGAAGCGGCTTAGAGCCGCCACACATCCGGTTAATTTTTGTATTTGTTTGAGGTCCTTTGGGATATCCAATTGTGACAAAGCTCAGATATTTTCTGGATTTGTTTCGATTCCTCTACCGGATACAATGAAGCCCAAGAGCTTTCCGGCTAGAACGCCGAAAACGCATTTTTCCGGGTTGAGCTTGATGTCATATGTTCGGAGGTTATCAAATGTAAGCCTAAAGTTGTCTACTAGAGATTCGACATGTCTTGTTTTGATGACCACATCATCCACGTATGCCTCCACTGTTTTGCCGATCTGGTTTGCCAGACATGTCTGAATCATGCGCTGATATGTTGCGCCGGCGTTGAGCCCGAAGGGCATTGTGTTGAAGCAGAATGGGCCGTATGGTGTGATGAATGCTGTTGTGGCTTGGTCTGACTCTGCCATCTTGATTTGATGGTAGCCGGAGTATGCGTCGAGGAAACACAATGAATCGTGTCCTGCGGTGGCGTATAATTTGATCGATGCGGGGGAGGGGGAAGGGATCCTTTGGGCAAGCCTTGTTAAAGTCTTTAAAATCAACACACAGGCACCAGGATTTGTCCTTCTTTGGTACCATCACTAAGTTTGCTAGCCAGTCCAGATGTTTTATATCCCTGATGAATCCGGCCTCCAGTAGCTTGGCTAGCTCCTCTCCCATGGCCTATCTCTTAGGTTCGGAAAAAACGCCAAAGAGCTTGTTTGACCGGTTTGAATCCTTTTAGGATATTTAAGCTGTGTTCGGCCAGCCTGCGTGGGATTCCTAGCATGTCTGAGGGGTGCCAGGCGAAGATGTCCCAATTTTCACATAGGAATTCTCGCAGTGCGGCGTCTACATCAGGGTTTAATTGTGCCCCGATGGAAGCTGTTTTATTGGGGTCCGTTGGATGGACCTGGAATTTGACTATTTCGTCCGCTGGTTTAAACGAGGTGGACTTGGATCTTTTGTCGAGTATCACATCGTCCCTATTTACCGTGGAGCACAGCGTAGTCAGTTCCTCAGCCGCTAGGGCTTCGGATAGTGCCTCAAGGGCCAATGCGGCTGTCTTGTTTTCGGCGCGGAGCGCTATGTCCGGATCACTAGCGAGAGTAATAATTCCATTCGGCCCAGGCATCTTGAGCTTCATGTACCTGTAATGGGGTATTGCTTGGAAGATTGTAAATGCTTCCCGCCCTAGCAGAGCGTGGTATCCGCTACTGAACGGGGCCACCTGGAACGAGACCTCTTCGGACCTGTAATTATCCGGCGTGCCGAACACCACATCTAGTGTGATTTTTCCTGTACAACGCGCTTCCCGATTGGGGATTATTCCTCTAAAGGTTGTGCTGCTTCGCTCGATGCGGTTCCAGTCTATTTCCATTTTTTGAAGGGTTTCCTCATAAATGAGGTTCAATCCGCTGCCTCCGTCCATGAGTACCTTGGTGAGGCGAAAGCCGTCCACTATTGGACTGAGGACCAATGCGGCTGGTGCTTGAGCTGTTCGGAATTTAGGTTCATCACTGGCGTTAAAAGTAATAGCCGTGTCACTCCATCGGTTTAATGTTGCTACTTGGTAAACTTCGGCAAGGCTGCTGAGTGTTCTTTTTCGCATATTATTTGATGCGAAAGTCTCGAAGACAGTTAAGACTGTGCTGGTGTCCCTGGGGTGGTTTTCTGCGGCCACCGGGGTTAGGAGGTCTTCGCCAATTTTGGCCACCTGCTGGAGTATCCAACATGCTCTAAGGCTGTGAGTTGGTGTGGCGTCCTCTGTACTATGAATTTTACAGGGTCCATTAAGCCATCCTTCCAGTACGGTTCCATGCCCTGTAGAGGGTTTTGGTTTTTTGGTTTTTAACCCGGGTGTCTGACGATGATGCACCCTTTTATTTCGGACGAGGTTTCTATTCAGGGCCGGATTGTCCCAAAATTTTATTTCGGTTTTCCAGGCGCTTTTGCACAGTACTTTTGTACTATGGACGCCAAGTCAGCGAAGCGTGTAATATCACGACGACTTATGGCGTTGAGGATTCCCTTGTCCGTGCAATTATTGCAGAAGATTAAGATTGCGTCTTCCTCGCGGCAGTCCTTTATCCTGTTCATAACCAGGAGGAATCTGGCCCAGTAATGATGTACTGTTTCTTCGGGCTTTTGCCTGATTTGGGATAGATCGCTTATGTTTGGGTGGGTGGGTGGAATTAGATCCGAAACCTCACCCAATCTGAGACTCAGAGTCCAAGGGGCTTCCGAACTCTGAGGTTTGGATTCTTGGATGTTGTCCAATGAATCTAGCCCGTTACCTGATTCTAATTTTAGGTCTTGAGTTACATCCTCCCCTCCGCGGGTATCTGGCTTGGAGGGATCGGGAATCCAGACGTAGCTAGTCCTTAAGATAGATGAAGGGTCGCCACACTGCGCCTCTACCACAGCAACATGATGGGTGACTTGGGGAGAGTTAATCTCTCTTAGATCGGGTTTAAGCCCAACCTGGTCATAATCCGTAGTGACCCCCAGGGCGGCGATGCGATCCAAGAGCTCGTTTACGGAAGAGAGCTCCATTGGATCTAACTGTTCGGCGAGTTCCGAACCGATGTGAAGATTGCTTTTGATGACCCGAGAGGTCATCGTCGGCGCAACAGCCGAACGGGCGGTCATAAGAAAACTGCCTAGCCGGAGAGTTTGGCCGACAGCCAAAGCTCCCTTAGTAACGGCGCCGTCTTTAAAGACGGGAAGAGGCATCCTTCCTGATTGCGACGGCACAGAGGAACTCTCAATGAAAGCACCAATGTCGGTGTCAAAACCGGCGGATCTCGGGTAGGGGGTCCCGAACTGTGCGTCTAGGCGGATGGTAACAGGAGACGAGGGACACAATGTTTTACCCAGGTTCGGGCCCTCTTGATGGAGGTAAAACCCTACGTCCTACTTGATTAATATTGATGATATGGCTAATACAAGAGTAGATCTACCACGAGATCAAGGAGGCTAAACCCTAGAAGCTAGCCTATGGTATGATTGTTGTATCTTGTCCTACGGACTAAAACCCTCCGGTTTATATAGACACCGGAGAGGGTTAGGGTTACACAAAGTCGGTTACAATGGTAGGAGATCTAAATATCCGCATCGCCAAGCTTGCCTTCCACGCCAAGGAAAGTCCCATCCGGACACGGGACGAAGTCTTCAATCTTGTATCTTCATAGTCCAGGAGTCCGGCTGAAGGTATAGTCCGGCCATCCGGACACCCCCTAATCCAGGACTCCCTCAGTCCTTATGAAGGGTAAATAGTAATTGGCATATCACATTGTGGCTTTTGCGTAGGTAAGAAGCGTTCTTGCTAGAAACCCATAGCAGCCACGTAAAACATGCAACAACAATTAGAGGACGTCTAACTTGTTTTTGCAGGGTATGCTATGTGATGTGATGTGGCCAAAAGGATGTGATGAATGATATATGTGATGTATGAGATTGATCATGTTCTTGTAATAGGAATCACGACTTGCATGTCGATGAGTATGACAATCGGCAGGAGCCATAGGAGTTGTCTTAATTTATTTATGACCTGCGTGTCAACATAAACGTCATGTAATTACTTTACTTTATTGCTAACCGTTAGCCGTAGTAGTAGAAGTAATAGTTGACGAGACAACTTCATGAAGACACGATGATGGAGATCATGATGATGGAGATCATGGTGTCATGCCGGTGACGATGATGATCATGGCGCCCCGAAGATGGAGATCAAAAGGAGCAAAATGATATTGGCCATATCATGTCACTATTTGATTGCATGTGATGTTTATCATGTTTTACATCTTATTTGCTTAGAACGACGGTAGCTTAAATAAGATGATCCCTCGCAATAATTTCGAGAAAGTGTTCCCCCTAACTGTGCACCGTTGCGAAGGTTCGTTATTTTGAAGCACCACGTGATGATCGGGTGTGATAGATTCTAACGTTCGAATACAACGGGTGTAAGCCAGATTTACACAAGCAATACACTTAGGTTGACTTGAAAAGCCTAGCATGTACAGACATGGCCTCGGAACACGAAAGACCAAAAGGTCGAACATGAGTCGTATAGAAGATACGATCAACATGAAGATGTTCACCGATGATGACTAGTCCGTCTCACGTGATGATCGGACACGGCCTAGCTGACTCGGATCATGTATCACTTAGATGACTAGATGGATGTCTATTTGAGTGGGAGTTCATCAGATGAACTTAATCATCATGAACATAGTCAGAAGATCTTTGTAAATTATGTTGTAGCTTACGCTTTAGTTCTACTGTTTAAGATACGTTCCTACAGAAAATTTAGTTGAAAGTTGACACTAGCAATTATGCGGACTGGGTCTGTATTCTGAGGATTGTCCTCATTGCTGCACAAAAGGCTTATGTCCTTAATGCACCGCTCGGTGTGCTGAACCTCGAGCGTCGGTTGTGGACGTTGCGAACATCTGACATACACGTTTTGATGACTACATGATAGTTCAGTGCGTAATGCTAAATGGTTTAGAATTGAGGCACCAAAGACGTTCTCTGAAACATCGCAGAACATATGAGATGTTCCAAGGGCTGAAATTGGGATTTCAGGCTCATGCCCACGTCAAGAGGTGTAAGACCTCTGACAAGTTTCTTAGCCTGCAAACTAAGGGAGAAAAGCTCAATCATTGAGCAGGTGCTCAGATCGTCTGAGTACTACAATCACTTGAATCGAGTGGGAGTTAATCTTCCAGATGAGAAAGTGATGGTTCTCCATAGTCACTGCCACCAAGCTATTAGAGCTTCGTGATGAACTATAACATATCAGGGATAGACATGATGATCCTTGAGCAATTCGCGATGTTTGACACCGCGAAAGTAGAAATCAAGTGGGAGCGTCAATTGTTGATGGTTAGTAAAACCACTAGTTTCAAGAAGGGCAAGGGCAAGAAGGGATACTTCATGAAACGGCAAATCAGTTGCTGCTCTAGTGAAGAAACCCAAGGTTGAACCCAAAACCCGAGACTAAGTGCTTCTGTAATGAGGGGAACAGTCACTGAAGCAGAACTACCCTAGATACTTGGTAGATGAGAAGGCTGGCAAGGTTGACAGAAGTATATAGGATATACATTGTATTAAATGTGTACTTTACTAGTACTCCTAGTAGCACCAGGGTATTAAGATACCGGTTCGGTTGCTAAGTGTTAACTCGAAATAAAAAGCTATGGAAAAACGGAGACTAGCTAAAGGTGAGATGACGATATATGTTGGAAGTGTTCGCCTGCTCCCTCTACCATCGAGATTAGTGTTAAACCTAAATAATTGTTATTTGGTGTTTGCGTTGAGCATAGACATGATTGGATTATGTTTATCGCAAATACGGTTATTCATTTAAGGATAATAATGGTTACTCTGTTTATTTGAATAATACCTTCAACGGCCTTGCACCTAAAATAAATGGTTTATTGAATCTCGATCATAGTGATACACATGTTCATGCCAAAAGATATAAGATAGTAATGATAGTACCACATACTTGTGGCACTGCAATTTGAGTCATGTTGGTATAAAACGCATGAAGAAGCTCCATGTTGATGGATCTTTGGACTCACTCGTTTTTGAAAAGATTGAGACATGCGAACCATGTCTGTTGGTGGATATGCATGAAGAAACTCCATACAGATGGATCATTTGGACTCACCTGATTTTGAATCACTTGAGACATGCAAATCACACCACATGGGCAAGATGGATGAAAGGCCTCATTTTCAGTAAGATGGAACAAGAAAGCAACTTGTTGGAAGTAATACATTTTGATGTGTGCAGTCCAATGAGTGCTGAGGCACGCAGTGGATATCGTTATGTTCTTACTTCACAGATGATTTGAGTAGATGATGAGTATATTTACTTGATGAAACACAAGTCTGAATTATTGAAAGGTTCAAGTAATTTCAGAGTGAAGTTGAAGATAGTCGTGACAAGATGATAAAATGTCTATGATATGATCATAGAGATGAATATCTGAGTTACGAGGTTGGCACACAATTAAGACATTGTGGAAATTGTTTCACAACTAATACCGCCTGGAACACCATAGTGTGATGGTGTGTCCGAACATCATAACTGCACCCTAATTGGATATGGTACATACCATGATGTTTCTTATCGAATTACCACTATCGTTTATGGGTTAGGCATTAGAGACAGCCGCATTCACTTTAAATAGGGCACCACACAATTCCATTGAGACGACACCATATGGTTTAGAGAAACCTAAGCTGTCGTTTCTTAAAAGTTTGGGGCTACGACGTTTATGTGAAAAGGTTTCAGGCTGATAAGCTCGAACCCAAAGCGGATGAATGCATCTTCATAGAACACCCAAAACAGTTGGGTATACCTCCCGTCTCAGATCCGAAAGCAATAGGGATTGTTTCTAGAATCGGGTCCTTTCTCGAGAAAAAGTTTCTCTCGAAAGAATTGAGTGGGAGGATGGTGGAGACTTGATGAGGTTATTGAACCGTCACTTCAACTAGTGTATAGCAGGGAACAAAGAGTTGTTCCTGTGGCACCTACACCAATTGAAGTGGAAGCTTATGATAGTGATCATGAGACTTCGGATCAAGTCACTACCAAACCTCGTAGGACGACAAGGATGCGTACTACTTCAAAGTGGTACGTAATCCTATCTTGGAGGTCATGTTGCTAGACAACAATTAACCTACGAGCTATGGAGAAGCGATGGTGGGCCCAGATTCCGAAAATTGGCTCGAGGCCATAAAATCCGAGAGAGGATCCATGTATAAAACAAAGTATAGACTTTGAAAGAACTACTTGATGGTCGTGAGGCTGTTGGGTGCAGATGGATTTTAAAAGGAAGACGGACAATGATGGTAAATGTCACCATTAAGAAAGCTCGACTTGTCGTTAAGATGTTTCCCGACAAGTTCAAGGAGTTGATTACGATCAGACTTTCTCACTCGTAGCGATGCTAAGAGTCTGTTGTAATTATGTTAGCAGTCACTGCATTATTTATGAAATCTTGCAGATAGGATGTCAAAACATTGTTTCCTCATGATTTTCTTGAGGAAAGGTTGTATGTGATACAACCAGAAGGTTTTAACAATCCTGAAAGATGCTAACAAGTATGCAAAGCTCCAGCAATCCTTCTAAGGACTGGAGTAAGCATCTCGGAGTTGGAATGTACGCTTTGATGAGAAACTTGTATTTCCAAAGAAGTGAGTGGGAGCACTATAGAATTTCTGATGAGTATATGTTGTTGACATATTGTTGATCGGAAATGATGTAGAATTTCTGGAAAGCATATAGGGTTGTTTGAAAAGTGTTTTTCAATGGAAAACCTGGATTAAGCTACTTGAACATTCACTGGTAGAAAAAGGGCCTATAGTCCCGGTTCGTAAGGGCCTTTAGTCCCGGTTCCGGAACCGGGACTAAAGTGTCGGTACTAATACCTCCCTCCTTTAGTCCCGGTTCAATCCAGAACCGGGACTAAAGGCCCTCCACGTGGGCAGTGCACAGAGCCCAGTCAGGAGACCCTTTGGTCCCGGTTGGTGCCACCAACCGGGACCAAAGGGTCTCCTGACTGGGCTCTGCGCACTGCCCACATGGAGACCCTTTGGTCCCGGTTGGTGGCACCAACCGGGACCAATAGGCATCCACGCGTCAGCACTTCTGTGGCTAGGGTTTTTGTTTTTTTTGAAGGGGGGGGGGGTTGGGGGTTTTGGGGGGTTAATTTAGGTGTTTCATATATTGTGTTAGCTAGTTATAATTAATAGAGAGAAGTGTCCTCTGTTATGTCCGTGCTTGGTCAACGCTACGTACTATACATACGTATATAGAGAGGACTAGACACGCTAGCTAGCTAGTAAGCAAACGAAGGAAACAGAAGATCGTCATGAACATATATGCATATATACAGAGAGAAGTGATATCGACCACCTCTCCTTCTCCGAGAGATTGGTCGAACAACAAGTTCTCGTATATCTATCTGACACTACCGGCTACATATATACAATAATTATCTCTTACAAATATAATCATATGGACTCAGGGTCCACATAGAATTCTCCGTCTTCAGGGATCACGTGGTCAAGAAAGAATGCCGCCAATTCCTCTTGAATTGCTCGCATGCGAGCTGGTGCTAGGAGTTCATCCCGCTTCCGAAACATCTAATTTGAAGAAGGGGGTCAATACATATATATATATATAAATGAATGAAACTCAACACAAATGATGGTAATAAAATAAAATTGTGAATGTTGTTATTTACGTACTTCATATTGTTCGTTAGAGTACCCGCCCCGCTCACAGGTCGTGTGGAGGATGGACTCGCAGATGTAGTATCCACAGAAATCATTCCCTTGTTCCTGCCACAACCACTTTACAAGAAATAGAGGTCAATCAAACTGATAAGAAAGAATGCTAAATGGTATTGATGAAACTAGCGCTTGAATCACTAGGAGATGCGTGGAACATGCTACTATAGTACTTACTTTCGGGTGTCTAAATTCCAGCTCCTTCAGCAGTCCCGGAACTGTTTTGGTGAATTTTCTCCAAACCCTGCCGGACAAAGAAAACAATTACTTGATATCAGGAAATGAACAAAGTTGCTGATATGGTGGATAATGATCGATTTAACTTACTTCTTGAGGATTTCAGTCATGTCCGCATACTCCTTGGGATCTTTTCGTTTAGAGTCCAAGACGGTTACTACTCCCTGCTCAAGCTTAATCTCTAGGAGAATATAGTGGTAACTGCACACACATGCATAACTCATCAATTACATTACTATAACCTTGACTAATATATAAGGGAAACCGAATATGCACAAGACAGTAACACTCACCTGAAGTTGTAAGGAAAGAGTATTATATCTTTGTTTTGATTTATTACGAACGATCATAGCAAGCTGGCCTCGGTAGCTGCGGCATGAAGTTTAACCTGAGTCGCATCTATGAGATATGTGTTAATGAACCCAATATCACCGACTTGTCTTTTCTTCAATTCGGCGATCTTCAATCTCCATAATATAGTGAGGATGATTATAAATACATGCAATGAAAGAGCTAAGCTATATAGAGAAACTTAATGACAGAAGTAGTACTACTTACAGACAGTAGCAGGCGACCGTTGTTTTATCGAGGGCCAATTGATTGAAAAACTGATAGAACTCCTCAAATGGAACAGGCAACAGATCAATTCCAACGAGGTCATGCTCCGGTTTAACTCTCGCATACAAAGTACTCCTCCCCCCAGAGTCTCTGCAGATTTTCAAGTACCAATCATGCAATCTTCGCATCATCGTTGATAGAGATCTTTCATCTTTGACGAGAGGCTTCCCGTACTCGTATCTTTGTATCTGCACCTCCATGGGTTCATAATGTACTTCGTCGGGCAGGTAATCTGCAAGATTGCTATAACCGGGCACCATCCTCGGATCATTATCGACGTTGTGGCTAGGCACCTTGAGCGGGGGGCACGATTGCTTCGCTTGTTCGCCGAGCTGGGCAATTTGTTTCCCAGCTCGTCGTTCTTTCAGCCTTTGATCACTGACAGTACTTCCCGACCGCTCCGCTTCGGCAAATTCCTTTCCAATAATGCGGTCATAGTTTCCTTTCGGCGGATCAGACTTCGGTAGTTTTGTCAGGGCAGCCAGAGTGCGCTTCACTTTCACCCGATCTACCTTATCCTCCGGAGGTGGATGTTTCTTTGCTTTCACCCCTTCAAAGAAGTTCCTCACTTCTTCTTGCGCGATCTCGGCGTTCTCCTCCAGGGTCCTCTCATATGGTAACTTCTCTGGAGTCTTCAGAGAAGGACTGAATCTGTATGTCCTCCCGCCTCTGATTGTACTGCTAGACGCCGACCGAGCAGACGGAGCGGTTGTCTTCTTTACTTGCTTAAGCGGCGGAGGAGAAGGACTATGACGCGCCAGAGCAGCTGGAGCGGCGGCAGGTCTCTTCCGCCCTTGCTGACGAGGCGGAGAAGGAGGAGGCTGGCTGCTCGGGCGCGTCGGCGCAGGCGGAGAAGGAGGCGGAGTGCCGCCACGCGCCGGAGAAGGAGCCGGCCGAGGGCCCTGATCGTCACTCGCCGGAGGAGGAGGCGGTGGAGGCGGAGTGCCCTGACTTGCCGGAGGAGGAGGAGGAGGCAGTGGCGTCCAGTTCGGAAGGTTGATGAGCTCCTTCCGCCATAGGCATGGAGTCTTCAGAGCAGACCCCAGCCGAGTCTCCCCTTCACCGGTAGGGTGGTCAAGCTGGAGGTCCTCAAATCCCTCCGTTATCTCATCCACCATCACCCTAGCATATCCTTCTGGAATCGGCCGACACTGAAAAGTTGCGCCGGGTTCAGTAGGATAAACAGAGCCAACAGCCGCCTTGACCTTCAAATTCATCCATTGCGTCATAAGGTGGCAGTTTTGAGACTCCGTTATAGCATCCACGGGATAGCTGGCAGGAGCCGTCAAGGCATGCTCCAGCTGAAGCAGCTCGGTGGAAGCCACGCTGCTTCTGCGCTGAGATGGCGGGGTAGCTTCGGGGGAGGCTTCGGCAGTACGTTTGCTGCGATTTGCTTCTCGTTCCTCTATCGCGTCTACCCTTGCTTGCAGCGCCTGTATTTGGGTCTGCTGCACTTTTTTCCTCCTCTCATGGGATTTGTAACCGCCTGCGTCCGGAAACCCAACCTTCCACGGAATGGAGCCTGGCGTGCCTCGTGTCCGTCCAGGGTGCTCAGGATTCCCGAGGGCCATTGTGAGCTCGTCGTTCTCTCTGTCTGGAAAGAACGTCCCTTCCTGCGCTGCTTCGATATACTGCTTAAGCTTACTGACTGGTATGTCCATTTGATCGTTCGTCCAAATGAACTTCCCTGTTACAGGGTCCAGTGTTCCGCCAGCCACGAAGAACCAAGTCCGGCAACGGTCTGGCCAGTTAATTGTCTCTGGTTCGATCCCTTTATGAACCAGATCATTCTCAGTCTTGGACCACTTAGGCCGGGCTACGAGGTAGCCACCTGACCCCGTGCGATGGTGAAGCTTCTTCTTCGCAGCATTTTGCTTGTTTGTCGCCGACATCTTCTTACTCTTTTCTGATGTCTTGTGGGCCACAAATGCGGGCCAGTGATCTCTGATCTTCTCATATCTGCCCTTGAATTCTGGTGTCTCATTATTTTCGACAAACTTATTCAGCTCTTTCTTCCACCTCCTGAATAGTTCTGCCATCCTCTTTAGAGCAAAAGACTTGATTAATTTCTCTTTAACTGGGTTCTCTGGATTATCCTCAGGCCGTAGGGTGAAATTTGACTTCAGCTCAGTCCAAAGATCATTTTTCTGCATATCATTGACATAAGACACCTCAGGGTCTTCTGTAGCCGGCTTAAACCATTGCTGGATGCTTATCGGGATCTTGTCCCTAACCAGAACCCCGCACTGAGCAACAAATGCGCTCTTTGTCCGGAGGGGTTCAATAGGTTGGCCGTCGGGCGCGATTGCTATGATCTCAAACTTTTCATCCGAGCTCAACTTTTTCTTCGGGCCTCGTCTCTTTACCGAAGTTGTGCTCGATTCGGAGGGCTAGAAAAAAGAACAAAGACTTAATTAATATGTGTACATACCAAAACAATGAATGCATCAATCAGCTAGTCAGCATAGGCTTAACTAATATATATACCTGGCCGAACTCGGTTCGGTCACCGGAGCCGTCATCACGGTCTCCTTGCACCGGCATTGGGTCACCGGAGCCGTCCTCATGTTCTTCTTCTTGCACCGGCATTAGGTCACCGTAGCCAGCTTGTTCACCCTCTCCTTCCAGACCATCGGTTTCGTTGAGAAACAACGAGAGGGCATCACTTCCTTCTGCGATTATGTCCCTCAACAACGCTTCTTTTGTTGCTTCGTCTAGGGCGGTGTCCATAGTTTCTACAAATATTTACAACATGGCAATTATTATTCAAACATGACAGATGGATATATTAGTGCCAAACGTAGAACTAGCTACCTAATCATAGTAAGCTATCGGGAGGGGGTATATATCGACAACGACGACACTACATCTATGTCCCTCGACGACCCTCGTTCCCGATAAAAAAAAGAGGAAGAAGAAGAAAAATAAGAGGAGAAGAAAGAATAGAGGAGAAGAACCCTCGACCCCTAGACGACCCTCTTCTTCCTCTCATGTTCGAGAGGATCACCGAGGGGTCGGGAGGTTGCCTAGTGTCAAAGGATTCAACAAAACCATGTCTTCATCATTAGGCGAAAGTAACATGTGCATGATGGTACGAAGCTCTTCAAAGTTGTTCTGGAACGGAGTCCCAGATAGGATAATTCGCTTTTTGGTACAAAGTTCAGCAAGATCCTTCCGAATATTGCTATTTGGAAGGCCTTTGCTGAATTCGTACCAAAAAGCGGATTATTCTATCCGGGACTCCATTCCAAAACAACTTTGCAGAACTTCGTACCAACATGCCCTGGTTACTTCCGGCTAATGATGAAGGCATGGATTTCTTCAATACTTTGACACTAGGAAACCTCTCTCTACTTCCGGCTAATAAGAATAAGAAGAAGAAGAAGAATAAGAAGAAGAAGAAGAAGAAGAAGAAGAAAAGAAGAAAAAAAAGAGGAGAAGAAGAAAGGAATAGTGGAGAAAAGAGAAAATAGAATATATTCTATTTTCTCTTCAGAAGAAGAAGAATAAGAAGAAGAAGAAGAAGAAGAAGAAAAGAAAAAAAAGAGGAGAAGAAGAAAGGAATAGTGGAGAAAAGAGAAAATAGAATATATTCTATTTTCTCTTCTTCTCCACTATTCCTTTCTTCTTCTCCTCTTCTTTTTCTTCTTTTTTCTTCTTCTTATTTATTTCTCCTCTTCTTTTTGGTAGAGGAAACCCTAAATAGCTAGCAAGTATCGTGGGTGTGAGATACATGTGGCCTTCGGTGTCGGACACTACATCCACGTCCCACAAGTGACGTGGGCGTCGAAGCCCGCGCCACTTGTGGGATGTGGGTGTAGTGTCCGACACCGACGGTACATGTATCTCACACCGACGATACTTTCTATTTAGGGTTTCTCCTCTACCGCTCCTCGACCTCTCGACGACCCTCGTTCCCGATAAAATAAAGAGGAAGAAGAAGAAGAAAAAAGAAGAAAAGAAAGAATAGAGTAGAAGACTTCTTGCGGGAGAAAGTCTTCACTTTTTCTTCGCTTGTGTCATTTGCTTATTGCGCCGTAACCATGGATAATCTTCATTGTTTATCAGGATGCTTGGGTCAGCCTTGACATTGAAGGGAGGAATTTCATGAAACTTTTCATAATCTTCAGACATGTCTGTCTTGCCGTCCACTCCCAGGATGTCCCTTTTTCCTGAAAGAACTATGTGGCGCTTTGGCTCATCGTATGATGTATTCGCTTCCTTATCTTTTCTTTTTCTCGGTTTGGTAGACATGTCCTTCACATAGATAACCTGTGCCACATCATTGGCTAGGACAAACGGTTGTCAGTGTACCCAAGATTTTTCAGATCCACTGTTGTCATTCCGTACTGTGGGTCTACCTGTACCCCGCCGCCTAACAGATTGACCCATTTGCATTTAAACAAAGGGACCTTAAAATCAGGTCCGTAGTCAAGTTCCCGTATGTCCACTATGTAACCATAATATGTGTCCTTTCCGCTCTCGGTTGCTGCATCAAAGCGGACACCGCTGTTTTGGTTGGTGCTCTTTTGATCTTGGGCGATCGTGTAAAATGTATTCCCATTTATCTCGTATCCTTTGTAAGTCAATACAGTCAAAGATGGTCCCCTGGACAACAAGTACAACTCATCACAAACAGTGTTGTCACCTCTGAGACGTGTTTCCAACCAACTGCTGAAAGTCCTGATGTGTTCACATGTAATCCAGTCGTCGCACTGCTCCGGGTGTTTGGAGCGCAGACTGTTCTTGTGTTCATCGACATATGGGGTCACCAAGGTAGAGTTCTGTAGAACTGTGTAGTGTGCTTGAGACCAAGAATATCCGTCCCTGCATATTATTGAGTCTCTTCCAAGAGTGCCTTTTCCAGTCAGTCTCCCCTCATACCGCGATTTAGGGAGACCTATCTTGTTAAGGCCAGGAATGAAGTCAACACAAAACCCGATAACATCCTCTGTTTGATGGCCCATGGAGATGCTTCCTTCTGGCCTAGCGCGGTTACGGACACATTTCTTTAGGACTCCCATGAACCTCTCAAAGGGGAACATACTGTGTAGAAATACGGGCCCCAGGATGACAATCTCGTCGACTAGATGAACTAGGACGTGCGTCATGATATTGAAGAAGGATGGTGGGAACACCAGCTCGAAACTGACAAGACATTGCGCCACATCACTCCTTAGCCTTGGTACGATTTCTGGATCGATCACCTTCTGAGAGATTGCATTGAGGAATGCACATAGCTTCACAATGGCTAATCGGACGTTTTCCGGTAGAAGCCCCCTCAATGCAACCGGAAGCAGTTGCGTCATAATCACGTGGCAGTCATGAGACTTTAGGTTCTGAAACTTTTTCTCTGGCATATTTATTATTCCCTTTATATTCGATGAGAAGCCAGTCGTGACCTTCATACTGAGCAGGCATTCAAAGAAGATTTCTTTCTCTTCTTTTGTAAGAGCGTAGCTGGCAGGACCTTTATACTGCTTCGGAGGCATGCCGTCTTTTTCATGCAAATGTTGTAGGTTCTCTCGTGCCTCAGGTGTATCTTTTGTCTTCCCATACACGCCCAAGAAGCCTAGCAGGTTCACGCAAAGGTTCTTCGTCACGTGCATCACGTCGATTGAGGAGCGGACCTCTAGGTCTTTCCAGTAGGGTAGGTCCCAAAATATAGATTTCTTCTTCCACATGGGTGCGTGTCCCTCAGCGTCATTCGGAACAGCTAGTCCACCGGGACCCTTTCCAAAGATTACGTAGTGTAAATCATTGACCATAGCAAGCACGTGATCACCGGTGCGCATGGCGGGCTTCTTCCGATGATCTGCCTCGCCTTTGAAATGCTTGCCTTTCTTTCGACATTGATGGTTGGTCGGAAGAAATCGACGATGGCCCAGGTACACATTCTTCCTGCATTTGTCCAGGTATATACTTTCAGTGTCATCTAAACAGTGCGTGCATGCGTGGTATCCTTTGTTTGTCTGTCCTGAAAGGTTACTGAGAGCGGGCCAATCGTTGATGGTCACGAACAGCAACGCCTTAAGGTTAAATTCCTCCTGTCTGTGCTCATCCCACGTACGTACACCGTTTCCATTCCACAGCTGTAAAAGTTCTTCAACTAATGGCCTTAGGTACACATCAATTTCGTTGCCGGGTTGCTTAGGGCCTTGGATGAGAACTGGCATCATAATGAACTTCCGCTTCATGCACATCCAAGGAGGAAGGTTATACATACATAGAGTCACGGGCCAGGTGCTGTGATTGCTGCTCTGCTCCCCGAAAGGATTAATGCCATCCACGCTTAAAGCAAACCATACATTCCTTGGGTCCTTTGCAAACTCACCCCAGTACTTTCTCTCGATTTTTCTCCACTGCGACCCGTCAGCGGGTGCTCTCAACTTCCCATCTTTCTTTCGGTTCTCACTGTGCCATCGCATCAACTTGGCATGCTCTTCGTTTCTGAACAGACGTTTCAACCGTGGTATTATAGGAGCCTACCACATCACCTTCGCAGGAACCCTCTTCCTGAGGGGCTCGCCGTCAACATCACCAGGGTCATCTCGTCTGATCTTATACCGCAACGCACCGCATACCGGGCATGCGTTCAGATCCTTGTATGCACCGTGGTAGAGGATGCAGTCATTAGGGCATGCATGTATCTTCTCCACCTCCAATCCTAGAGGGCATACGACCTTCTTTGCTGCGTATGTACTGTCGGGCAATTCGTTATCCTTTGGAAGCTTCTTCTTCAATATTTTCAGTAGCTTCTCAAATCCTTTGTCAGCCATAGCATTCTCTGCCTTCCACTGCAGCAATTCCAGTACGGTACCGAGCTTTGTGTTGCCATCTTCGCAATTGGGGTATAACCCTTTTTTGTGATCCTCTAATATGCGATCGAACTTCAGCTTCTCCTTTTGACTAATGCATTGCGTCCTTGCATCGACAATGACCCGGCGGAGATCATCATCATCGGGCACATCGTCTGGTTCCTCTTGATCTTCAGCAGCTTCACCCGTGGCAGCATCATTGGGCACATCATCTGGTTCCTCTTGATCTTCACCAGCTCCCCCCGTTACAGCATCACCGTATTCAGGGGGCACATAGTTGTCATCGTACTCTTCTTCTTCGCCGTCTTCCATCATAACCCCTATTTCTCCGTGCCTCGTCCAAACATTATAGTGTGGCATGAAACCCTTGTAAAGCAGGTGGGAGTGAAGGATTTTCCAGTTAGAGTAAGACCTCGTATTCCCACATTCAGTGCATGGACAACACATAAAACCATTCTGCTTGTTTGCCTCAGCCGCATCGAGAAACTCATGCACGCCCTTAATGTACTCGCGGGTGTGTCTGTCACCGTACATCCATTGCCGGTTCATCTGTGCGTGCATTATATATAATTAAGTGTCCAAATTAATAGAAGTGTACAAATCTCGAGGAAAATGGAGCTTGAAGGTCGAGCTTCGAGAGGAGAAAGCTTAAGTAGTGTGGCTCGGGCATTCCATCGAACACCTCATGTGCATAGGAGGTGAGCTAGAGCACCACAAAGCCCTCTCCCCCTCGGCCAGAAAAAATAGAGCACTATGCTCTGCTCTTGCGCGAGGGGGTATATATAGGCACCTCATTGGTCCCGGTTGGTGGCATGAACCGGGACTAAAGGGGAGCCTTTGGTCCCGGTTCAAACCACCAACCGGGACCAATGGTGGTGGGCCAGGAGCGAGGCCCATTGGTCCCGGTTCGTCCCACCAACCGGGACCAAAAGGTCCAGACGAACCGGGACCAATGGCCCACGTGGCCCGGCCGGCCCCCTGGGCTCACGAACCGGGACCAATGCCCACATTGGTCCCGGTTCTACACTGAACCGGGACTAATGGGCTGAGCCGGCCTGGACCATAGCCCTGTTTTCTACTAGTGATTGAGCATCAAGATCTGTAAAGATAGATCAAAAATCGCTTAATAGCACTTTCAAATGAACACATACCATGACAAGATTTTGAAGGAGTTCAAAAATAGATCGGCAAAGAAGGAGTTCTTGGCTGTGTTATAAGGTACGAGTGTTGAGTAAGACTCAAGACCTGACCACGACAGAAGAGAGAGAAAGGACGAAGGTCGTCCCCTATGCTTTAGACGTAGGCTCTATAGTATGCTATGTTGTGTACCGCACCTGAAGTGTGCCTTGCCATGAGTCAGTCAAGGGGTACAAGAGTGATCCAGGAATGGATCACATGACAGCGGTCAAACTTATCCTTAGTAACTAATGGACTAAGGAATTTTCTCGATTATGGAGGTGGTAAAAGAGTTCGTCGTAAAGGGTTACGTCGATGCAATCTTTGACACTAATCTGGATGATTCTGAGTAGTAAACCGGATTCGTATAGTAGAACAGTTATTTGGAGTAGCTCCAAATAGAGCGTGGTAGCTGCATCTGCTAGATGACATAGAGATTTGCAAAGCAAACACGGATCTGAAAGGTTCAGACCCGTTGATTATAACATCTCTCACAAGCATAACATGATCAAACCCAGAACTCATTGAGTGTTAATCACATGGTAATGTGAACTAGATTATTGACTCTAGTAAACTCTTTGGGTGTTAGTCACATGGGGATGTGACCTTGAGTGTTAATCACATAGCGATGTGAACTGGATTATTGACTCTAGTGCAAGTGGGAGCTGTTGGAAATATGCCCTAGAGGCAATAATAAATTAGTTATTATTATATTTCCTTGTTCATGATAATCGTTTATTATCCATGCTAGAATTGTATTGATAGGAAACTCAGATACATGTGTGGATATTCATGTGGACTGACTCGTACGAATATTAATAGATAGTCCGCATCAGTATGAAAGTTGCGCCTATCGATTCGGTTCTTTGTTTTAAAAGAACCAAGATCACTAATCGTCAGTCAATAATAAAAACTACAAATGTTGTGCGAATCTCGGCTTGTCCGCCATACCTCTGCCTTGTAGTACCAAGTGCCTTTTTTCGCCACCTTCCCTTTTCCTCTTAGTGGTGTTGTTTCTACTTCTTTCTTTCTTTCTTTCTTGAAGCCTTTTGGCGACACTCAGGTATGTTGAGGACTGGTTGGCTAGTAATTCATTCACAATATGCATCAGTCAGACCAAAGTGTAGAATTTCATGACGACGGTCAGCTGATCTAATCATCCACCCAACCCACTAGAGTTTTCAAATGTCCCATCCGTTCAAATATATACTTAACCTCTAGAGCTTCCACTTCATTCCTCTAGGATGGACTTGATCTTCTCCAGCTTCGCTACCATGCTCAGCTTTCAGCGGTTCACCAATCATACTCTCAACCTTCTTATTTTCTTCTTAAAGAACATCACTATCCTCCTTGATCTCCTTCATGACCCTGCTAGTGTTCCAGATGATATCGACCTGAGAAGAAATGATGTCGCTCCTTGGCCAGCTTTAGCTTCTCCATCTTACACTACTCCTCTACCTCTTTCATATTTTTTTCATATCTTCAACATCCTTTGTTGAATTCTCATAGTCCATCTTCTCCTCCTTTGCATCTTGCCAGTCAAATAGCTTGCCAACATTTTCAACTAGAGCACTGTACATCTTGCACATGAACTCATTCTGCTTCTTAAGCTTAACTAGTTAAACAACTAAGTATAATCCAGTTAACTAGTGAAATAGAATTCAACTAACTAGTTAAATTCAGGTAAGTAGCTAAATTCATCTAACTAGTTAAATTCAGCTAAGTAGTTAAATTCAGCTAAGTAGTTAAATGCAGTTAACTAGTTAAACTAAATTCAGTTAAGTAGTTAAATCCAATTAACTAGTTAAATTGAATTCATATCAAACGGGGTCCAAACGGGATAAAAACTGACGGAGATTTTTTTGGAATGTTTATGAATTTTGGGAAGAAGAATCAACGCGAGAAGATGCCCGAGGGGGCCACGAGGCAGGGGGGCGTGCCCCAGGGGGTCAGGCGCGCCCTGGGCACTCGTGGCCACCCCGTAAGGCGGTTGGTGCCCTTCTTTCGCCGCAAGAAAGCTAATATCTGGATAGAGATCGTGTCCAAAATTCAGCCCAGTCGGAGTTACGGATCTCTGGGAATTTAAGAAACGGTGAAAGGACAGAATCTGGAACGCAGAAACAGAGAGAGACAGAGAGACAGATCCAATCTCGGAGGGGCTCTCGCCCCTCCCATGCCATGGAGACCAAGGACCAGAGGGAGAACCCTTCTCCCACCTAGGGAGAAGGCCACGGAAGAAGGAGAAGGAGGGGGGCTCTCTCCCCCTTGCTTCCGGTGGCGCCGGAACGCCGCTGGGGCCATCATCGTCACCGCAATCTTCACCAACACCGCCGTCATCTTCACCAACATATTCATCACCTTCCCCATCTATCTACATCGGTCCACTCTCCCGCAACCCGTTGTACCCTCTACTTGAACATGGTGCTTTATGCTTCATATTATTATCCAATGATGTGTTGCCTGTTGGAAATATGCCCTAGAGCCAATAATAAATTAGTTATTATTATATTTCCTTGTTCATGATAATCGTTTATTACCCATGCTAGAATTGTATTGATAGGAAACTCAGATACATGTGTGGATACATAGACAACACCATGTCCCTAGTAAGCCTCTAGTTGACTAGCTCGTTGATCAATAGATGGTTACGGTTTCCTCACCATGGACATTGGATGTCGTTGATAACGGGATCACATCATTAGGAGAATGATGTGATGGACAAGACCCAATCCTAAGCCTAGCACAAGATCATGTAGTTCGTTTGCTAAAGCTTTTCTAATGTCAAGTATCATTTCCTTAGACCATGAGATTGTGCAACTCCCGGATACCGTAGGAATGCTTTGGGTGTGCCAAACGTCACAACGTAACTGGGTGGCTATAAAGGTGCACTACGGGTATCTCCGAAAGTGTCTGTTGGGTTGGCACGAATTGAGACTGGGATTTGTCACTCCGTGTGACGGAGAGGTATCTCTGGGCCCACTCGGTAGGACATCATCATAATATGCACAATGTGATCAAGGAGTTGATCACGGGATGATGTGTTACGGAACAAGTAAAGAGACTTGCCGGTAACGAGATTGAACAAGGTATTGGGATACCGACGATCGAATCTCGGGCAAGTACAATACCGCTGGACAAAGGGAATTGAATACGGGATTGATTGAATCCTCGACATCATGGTTCATCCGATGAGATCATCGTGGAACATGTGGGAGCCCACATGGGTATCCAGATCCCGCTGTTGGTTATTGACCAGAGAGTCGTCTCGGTCATGTCTGCGTGTCTCCCGAACCCGTAGGGTCTACACACTTAAGGTTCGGTGACGCTAGGGTTGTAGAGATATTAGTATGCGGTAACCCGAAAGTTGTTCGGAGTCCCGGTGTGATCCCGGACGTCACGAGGAGTTCCGGAATGGTCCGGAGGTAAAGATTTATACATGGGAAGTCCTATTTTGGCCACCGGAAAATGTTCGGGATTTTTCGGTATTGTACCGGGAAGGTTCTAGAAGGTTCCGGAGTGGGGCCCACCTGCATGGGGGGACCCACATGAACGTGGGTAGTGGGGGCAAGTCCCCACACCCCTGGTCAAGGCGCACCAAGATCCCCCTTTAGAAGGAATAAGATCATATCCCGAAGGGATAAGATGAAGATCCCTAAAGAAGGGGGATAACAATCGGTGGGGAAGGGAAATGATGGGATTTCTTCCCCCCACCTTTGCCAACGCCCCAATGGACTTGGAGGGCAAGAAACCAGCCCCCTCCACCCCTATATATAGTGGGGAGGCACATGGGAGCCGCACCCCTTCCCAAGGCGCAGCCCCTCCCCTCCCCAACACCTCTCCTCCTCCGTTAAGAGCTTGGCGAAGCCCTGCCGGAGTACTGCTGCTCCACCACCACCACGCCATCGTGCTGCTGTTGGAGCTTTCTTCCTCAACCTCTCCCTCCTCCTTGCTGGATCAAGGCGCGGGAGACGTCCTCGCTCCGTACGTGTGTTGAACGCGGAGGTGCCGTCCGTTCGGCGCTAGGATCATCGGTGATTTGGATCACGACGAGTACGACTCCATCAACCCCGTTCTCTTGAACGCTTCCGCTCGCGATCTACAAGGGTATGTAGATGCACTCCTCTCCCTCTCGTTGCTAGAAGACTCCATAGATTGATCTTGGTGACACGTAGGAAATTTTAAAATTCTGCTACGTTCCCCAACATTGCCATCCTATGATGTCTTAGTAGATTTTTGTTGTCCTATCGGTAATTGGTGAATTGCTATGATTGGTTTAATTTGCTTGTGGTTATGTTGCTGTCCTTTGGTGCCCATCATATGAGAGCGCGCGTGGATCACACCATAGGGTTAGTTGTATGTTGATGGGACTATGTATTGGAGGGCAAGAGTGACGGAAGCTTCAACCTAGCATAGAAATTGATGCATACGGGATTGAAGGGGGACCAATATATCTTAATGCTATGGTTGGGTTTTACCTTAATGAACGTTAGTAGTTGCGGATGCTTGCTAATAGTTCCAATCATAAGTGCATAGAATTCCAAGTCAGGGATGACATGCTAGCAGTGGCCTCTCCCACATAAAACTTGCTATCGGTCTAGTAAAGTAGTCAATTGCTTAGGGACAATTTCACAACTCCTACCACCACTTTTCCACACTCGCTATACTAACTTTATTGCTTCTTTACCTAAACAGCCCCTAGTTTTTATTTATGTGCTCTTTATATTCTTGCAAACCTATCCCGTTACACCTACAAAGTACGTCTAGTTTCATACTTGTTCTAGGTAAAGCGAACATTAAGCGTGCGTAGAGTTGTATCGGTGGTCGATAGAACTTGAGGGAATATTTGTTCTACCTTTAGCTCCTTGTTGGGTTCGACACTCTTACTTATCGAAAGAGGCTACAATTGATCCCCTATACTTGTGGGTTATCAAGACCTTTTTCTGGCGCCGTTGCCAGGGAGTTATAGCGTGGGGTGAATATTCTCGTGTGTGCTTGTTTGCTTTATCACTAAGTAGATTTTATTTGCTGTTCTAAGTTGTTCGCTATCTTTAGTTATGGATATGGAACACGAAATACCAAAAAAATTATGTGTACTTGTTGCTCATGGAGATGGGGAACCTCCTAAAACCCTCGATGCTGGTTATGTGAAAAATATTATGCACTACTTTAATAATCCTGAGAAAACCCCATTCAATTATGTAATTGGAGACACATTGGATCAACGTGAATACTTTAGGGATTATCGCTTGACTCAAAAAGGGAAACTATTATGGGATCAAATTCATATGTTGCATTGGTATGCTCGGGAACTATGCTTGAGATATGATTATACTTGTTGCTCTAGGATGAAGGCTCCACACCTTCCCTTTTCATGCAAATTTAATGATAATAGAACATTGGCTTCTTATGCTAATGGTATATATGATTACTATGATGTGGAACAAATAGAAGAATTCATTGCTTTTACGGGTGCTTATGAAATTGAATCTTTGTTTAAAGAGTGTGAAAATCTTTATGATGCTGTTTACAGATCTGAAAATCTTGCTCTACTTAAATATTGTTATGAGAATTATGAATACAATTCCGATATTGATGCATTTATTGAGAAAGTCTCTGCTGTCCAAGAAGAGACTAATATTTTGCAGGAAACTATGGAAGAAGAAATTACTGAAACTATGAGCTCATTAGATGAAAAAGATGAGGAGGAGAGCGAAGAACAAAAGGGGGAAGAGCGGATTGATCACCCGTGCCCACCTTCTAATGAGAGTAACTCTTCAACTCATACATTGTTTAATTTCCCTTCGTGCTTACTGAAGGATGATTGCTATGATAATCGCTATGTTCCCTTTGATTCTTTTGAAATATCCCTTTTTGATGATGCTTGCTATGCTTGTGGCCAAGATGCCAATATGAATTATGCTTATGGAGATGAACTTGCTATAGTTCCTTATGTTAAACATGAAATTGTTGCTATTGCACCCACGCATGATAGTCCTATTATCTTTTTGAATTCTCCCGACTACACTATATCGGAGAAGTTTGCCCTTATTAAGGATCATATTGATGGGTTGCCTTTTACCGTTGCACATGATAATTTTGATGAATGTAATATGCATGTGCTTGCTGCTCCTACTTGAAATTATTATGAGAGAGGAACTACATCTCCGCCTCTTTATGTTTCCAACACGATAAAACTGCAAGAAACTGCTTATACTATGCATTGGCCTTTACTATGTGTGCATGAATTGTTCTTTTATGACATGCCGATGCATAGGAAGAGAGTTAGACTTCGTCATTGCTTGATATATGTTGCTTTGTGCTCACTACTAAATGCCAAATCATTGTTAATTAAGATTGACTTTGATATACCTTGGGATCCGGGTGGATCCATTACTTGAGCACTATATGCCTAGCTTAATGGCTTTAAAGAAAGCGCTGCCAGGGAGACAACCCGGAAGTTTTAGAGAGTCATTTATTTCTGTGAGTGCTTTCATAAAGTTTAAAAACAAAAAAAATAAAGAGGGGAACCCAAAACTTTTCAAAAAGGAAAGAGAAAGTGAGAGAGACATGCATTGTTGAAGTGGGAGAGCTCATTGAACTTTGTTCATGCTCACGGAAACTTTGTGAATCTTAATTACAGAAAATTTTCAATAAAAATATTATCCCCTTGTACAATTCCATTGTATTAAATAATGTGCCAAGATTTGCCTTTAGGATGTTTACATTGCTTGTTGGTTTGTGTGGTGCAAGACAGAAACTTTGGCTGTAGTACGTGATTTTTCATTTTTTTTACTGGAACGTCAAACGGTTCCGAAAATTTTTGCACTGTCTTTCTATATAAATTGTTTATTTTTCCTAATTTGTTTCAGAATTTTTGGAGTACCAGAAATAAGGTTAATGCTCAGATTACTACAGACTACCCTGTTTAAGACAGATTCTGTTTTTGATGCATTGTTTGCTTGTTTTGATGAAACTATCGATTTCTATTAGTGGATTAGCCATGAAAAAGTTATATTACAGTAGCTACAGTGCAATAACAAAATATGAGTTGATTTACAACAGTACTTAGTGTAGTGATTTGATTTATTATACTAACGGATCTTATCGAACTTTCTGTTGAGTTTTGTGTGGATGAAGTGTTCGAAGATCGAGGATGTCTCGATATGAGGATAAGGAGGAGAGACAAGAGCTCAAGCTTGGGGATGCCCAAGGCACCCCAAGATATTCAAGGTGACTCAAGCGTCTAAGCTTGGGGATGCCCCGGAAGGCATCCCATCTTTCTTCAACAAGTATCGGTATGTTTTCGGTTTCATTTCGTTCATGTGATATGTGCAAATCTTGGAGTGTCTTTTGCATTTAGTTTTCACTTTTCTTTTATGCACGATGCTGGTATGAGATAGTCCATGGTTGATTTATAGAATGCTCATTGCACTTCACTTATATGTTTTGAGTATGGCTTTATAGAATGCTTCATGTGCTTCACTTATATCATTTGAAGTTTGGATTGCCTGTTTCTCCTCACATAGAAAACCGCCATTTGTAGAATGCTCTTTTGCTTCACTTATATTTGTTAGAGCGTGGGAATATCCTTTGTAGATAGAATTAAACTCTCTTTCTTCACTTATATCTATTTAGAGAGATGACAGGAATTGGTCATTCACATGGTTAGTCATAAAATCCTACATAAAACTTGCAGATCACTGAATATGATATGTTTGATTCCTTGCAATAGTTTTGCGATATAAAGATGGTGACATTAGAGTCATGCTAGTGGGTAGTTGTGGATTGTAGAAATACTTGTGTTGAAGTTTGTGATTCCCGTAGCATGCACGTATGATGAACCGTTATGTAACGAAGTTGGAGCATGAGGTATTTTTTGATTGTATTCCTTTGTGTGGAGGTCGGGGGCGCGCGATGGTTAACTCCTACCAACCTCCCTCCTAGGAGCATGCGTGTAGTACTTTGCTTCGATGGCTAATAAATTTTTGCAATAAGTATGTGAGTTCTTTATGACTAATGTTGAGTCCATGGATTATACGCACTCTCACCCTTCCATCATTGCTAGCCTCCTCGGTACCGTGCATTGCCCTTTCTCACCTCGAGAGTTGGTGCAAACTTTGCCGGTGCATCCAAACCCCGTGATATGATACGCTCTAGCTATCACACATAAGCCTCCCTATATCTTCCTTAAAACAGCCACCATACCTACCTATCATGGCATTTCCATAGCCATTCCGAGATATATTGCCATGCAACTTTCCACCATTCCGTTTATTATGACACGCTTGATCATTGTCATATTTCCATGCATGATCATGTAGTTGACATCTTATTTGTGCCAAAGCCACCATGCATAACTTCATACATGTCACTCTTGATTCATTGCCCATCCCGGTACACCGCCGGAGGCATTCATTTAGAGTCATATTTTGTTCTAGTAACGAGTTGTAATCATTGAGTTGTAAATAAATATAAGTGTGATGATCATCCTTCATAGAGCATTGTCCCAAAAAAAGGGAAAAAAAAGAAAAGCCAAAAAAAGAGAACGCCAAAAAAAGAGAAAGAAAAAAGGGACAATGCTACTATCTCTTTTTCCACACTTGTGCTTCAAAGTAGCACCATGATCTTTATGATAGAGAGTCTCTTGTTTTGTCACTTTCATATACTAGTGGGAATGTTTCATTATAGAACTTGACTTGTATATTCCAACAATGGGCTTCCTCAAATGCCCTAGGTCTTCGTGAGCAAGCAAGTTGGATGCACACCCACTTAGTTTCATTTGTTGAGCTTTCATATATTTATAGCTCTAGTGCATCCGTTGCATGGCAATCCCTACTCACTCACATTGATATCTATTGATGGGCATCTCCATAGCCCGTTGATACGCCTAGCTGATGTGAGACTATCTTCTCCTTTTTGTCTTCTCCACATAACCCGCATAATCATATTCTATTCCACCCATAGTGCTATGTCTATGGCTCACGCTCATGTACTACGTGAAAGTTGAAAAAGTTTGAAAACTCTTAAGTATGAAACAATTGCTTGGCTGAAACCGGGGTTGTGCATGATTTGAATATTTTGTGTGACAAAGATGGAGCATAACCAAACTATATGATTTTGTAGGGATGAACTTACTCTGGCCATGTTATTTTGAGAAGATATAATTGCTTAAGTTAGTATGCTTGAAGTATTATTATTTTTATGTCAATATTAAACTTTTATCTTGAATCTTTCGGATCTGAACATTCATGCCACAATAAAGAAAATTACATTGAGAAATATGCTAGGTAGCATTCCACATCAAAAATTCTGTTTTTATCATTTACCTACTCAAGGACGAGCAGGAATTAAGCTTGGGGATGCTTGATACGTCTCCAACATATCTAGAGGCCGAGCGAACTGATGGCAGAGTCAAGCGCCATGGCAGGAAAGAGGGGGAAGACGAAGGAGGCTTAGACGGTGGAGCAGATGATGGATCGACTAGATCTAACGAAGAAGGAGAAGACGAAGCTTGTCATTGACGAGGAGGAAGAAGAGAGCGTTGAAGAACCTTATGCACTCATCGGGAAGATTTTGTATCGGAAGGCTTTTCACCTGAACACCATTGAGGAGGCCCTGCGCCTTGCGTGGGGCAACCCGAGGGGATTGAACTTCCGGCCAAAGGGAGAGAACGTTTTTCTTGCTAGTTTCGCCATCAAGCCACTACAAGAAATATGTCAACTAGTGACGTTCTGTCAGTGACCCTGGAAGAATTGGTCATAGATCTATGACCATTTTAGACCAATTGGTCAAAAGCTGTTCGGGAGACTCCAAACCCTAAACTATAACGACCATTTTGGTCAGAAAGGTCATAATTTCCTTACACGAAATGGTCATAAAGCAGATATCACTGGTCCGCTACCTTATTTCTAGCTGATCACGACCAATATAGATGGTCATAACCTTGTAAATTGTGATGGGTTGCTATGACTAGGCGCCACCTCATCAGTTTTGCCTATGTGTCATGTCCATGTGGCAATTTTTGCCCCAGGTTGTGAAGCAACCTGTATTTCTGTCAATCGAAAATTTCCAATTTTTTTTTTCATAAATTCTTTAGGTCATATCTTCGTCAAATATGTAAAAACCTTCCTTACCTAGTTCAAAAATAATTCAACAATATTCATTTTCCTATTCTGTTCAGAACAACACTTTGTGAAGGAAGTACCACTTTGGCATGTCGAAATAGTATCCATTTCTACGGTGCTTTCCTATGCCCAAATAACCATCCTCCACCAAATGCCACCTCAATCCATTCATTATTTTGAGCACAGCTTCAACATTCGTAATTAAGTTGCCAAAAGGTGGAGTAGGATCACATTTTCAACTAGGAAAATCAAAGAAAGGGGTCTATTGTGTAGTGAATACCAATGCGCAATGCATTTTTCAAGTTTGGTTTCATCATAAATCATGTGTGGTCTGACAGACTCACTTCTCAAGAATGACATCAACCTTGATCAAGCATTTAGTAAACAAGATTGACACCGTGGACAATGGATACCATAAATTAACACATCAATGGATCCATGCCCTTTATTTTAATAGGGTATCATATTTATGTTGCCGCTTATCCTCCTTTGCACCCTCGCTAGTGGTGGCCTCAGTGCGCGTGTGCTCGCTTGCTCGGAATAAGATGACAAATCTGTTGTTTTCCCCCTGCGAGGTTTTTCAGGGGTGTGCATGTGTGGTTTTGATGTTTTATTTCGTCTCAATTTGATTTTAGTGAGGTGTTTATTTGCAATCCGGATCGCCGCCGGTACGAAAGAAAACGGACCTTGGATTATTTAATAGGTAAAATAACATCATATTTAGATTCTACGTATTTTTCTAATCAAATTTCAGATATAACATGTTAAAATCAAAGTTATGGTTTAAAAGATATGGATAATTTAGAAAAACATTTGTTTTAGATGAACCGCTGATGTATTTGCCTAAAATCCAGGGGGTTTTCTGTTAAAGCACAAAAATGATTTGTTTGCCTTCAATATGTACCGCGGGTTAATTACCTAAAAAGGTAGGAGGGTTTCTCAAAAATGCAAAACCCGGTTTGTCCATGACTTAAATGTGTGATGCGGGTTAATTCATTGAAAAAGCAAGGGGTTTTCTCTGAACTTATGTGACGGACGGGTAGAAGCACTAATCACTTTGTTAGTATTAGTAGGTATAGATTAAGCCAAGGCATGCCCAAATGTGAACAAAGGGAGAGCGAGAGAGAATCAATCACGTGGTGTAGACGGTAGAGTCCATGCTTGCCACTCTGCAGGTTGAATACAAAAATCCAGAAACAGTGAAAACAATAATTCAAATTAGAGTCCATAGATCCATAGTTATACCTTCAGACGGTTAGGGGACCCTCTGCAAACCATTGTGGCCGCACCACCAGATGCAAGGAATCATGTCACAAGATGCAGGTAGCTATGAAATTTCATGCTAGTAGACTAATCATCAGAGAGTTAAACTGAGAATACAAGTAATCGTCCCTAATCGTTACCAGAACTACTTGGTTTGTAAAGACAAATCATTAATGCACCAGTATGGTTGTTAAATCCTCGTGAGCAAGACACCATTCAGCAGCATCATACTTTCTGGGCTACAACCATTTACAGATTGATAATTGTACATGTTTTTTGTGCTTGTGTCTCCGTTTCATCAGAATAAATCTTTTTCATATCTGTTTATATGCTTGAGAAAATGAGGAAAAGGAGCATCATCGAGGTCAAGCTAGGCATCATCGTTTCGATTTGATTTGATTTAATTTTTCGGACAAACCAAAAACAAAGGAGCACCCGCGAGGGAGGGATCCATCCATCGATGACGACAAGTTTTTCCTTCCTTCCTCTCATATCCAAGGACGCAGTTCCGAAAAAAGGCGTCCTTAAGACACGTCTGGAAGGCAAAGGTGTCCTTGAGACTCCGTTCAAGTACACATTGGAATGTCAATGTCTGTAGTCTACGCATGCAAGAATTTAACACATATTGTGGGATTGTTATAAGCGTGTGCTAAACCATTGCAATTAATATCTCTCTTATTTCAACGAGGAAACCATTTCAGCATACATAGTTAGGATCAGTTTATTCAGTGCCCGAATGGATGGCTGTGATCATCACAAATTGAGCAATGGCACCCATTGTCTGTACAGATGGAAGTCCAACTACAGAGACCTACACAAGTAGAATGCTTGTAATAGTCATCATAATAGTTTTTACATTTGTCCTCACACTCGCTTCTATCACACGCTGTACCCCCCGGGGGCCAATCCCTGGAACTACAAGTTGTTTCAGCATCTGAAATATACCAATCGACAGGAAGAGGAAAAAAACCATTTTTATTGGCAAAATTTGATGGAGAAAAATCGTTAAGCAAGGTACTATAAGAATATACTGTACCTGATGGTAGCACGAGAAACGTGAGGGTCAGGAGTAGCATAAGCGTTACCCTCATCTTGGCTTAGTATGGTGTTGACACAAGATGCTGCTGATAGTTGTCCCGGTTGTAGGATGAGATGCAGAAGATATGAAATGTCAAGCCTTTTTATAGTGGGTTGATACCAATCCAATATGTTAATTTAGGAATGCCATTAAAAATATGGGGGCCAAATTAATCACATTAAATGCAGTAACATGAATCCAAATATAGATAACATTAATTTCATACCCCAAAATTGACAAGGACAATTAGCCAACGGATCACATGATGTATTTCTAGTTGGTACATAGGGAAACTAAAAAACTAGTTTGCGCATGCTTTGCATTTGTGTTGGCCTTGGTTTGAATGGAAGGCGTCCACTAAGTTGTGGGTTGGGCATGGGAACCCGTGTGATGAGGAAGACCTCAACTTTTTCTATGCCTCTACCACCATCATCGTTGAAAACGGCGCAAGGACGCTGTTCTAGGACTCTCCTTGACTTCTTGGCCGTAAGCCCAAGGACATCTCTCCACTCATATACGAGGCCTCTGCACGGAAGAATTGAAAGGTGCGGGAGGCCCTCAGGAATAACGCTTCGATCCTCAAGATCAAACCTCCTCCCACTGTTGTTTCCATCTAGCATACTAAATATCTCTTCACCCTTTGAATGCTTCTCGACGAGGTCCATCTTGATGAGCTCACTGAGGATGACATCCTATGGAATCACACGCTTTCTGGCCACCGCACGGTGGCCTCTGCTTACTAGGCGCATTGAAGAAAGAAAACAATGGCAACCGGTTTTCTAAATTTAAAATATGTTTATGGAAATAAAAAATGTTCGTGAATTTGAAAAAAATTCACGGATTTGAGACTTTTAATGAATATCAAAATTTTTGCACATTTGAAAAAAGAACGAATTTGAAAAATGTTCACAAAGTTGAAAATTTTAAGAATTTTATATATACAAAAAACCATTAATTTGGAAAAGTTCGAAAATAATTGAAAAATGTTCCATAATTTAAAAGACGTTCACAAATGTTAAAAAGGTTACAAACTTGAAAAGTTCTTGCCTGTAAAAAACAAATTTATAAATTTTCAATAAAAAACCAGAAAAAGAAAACAAAAGGAAAAAATGAAAAAAGCTTCCCATCACCGGCTGATGACATCCTGTGCGTCGACCTCTTCGACTGCTCGAGGAATGTCCAGTGAGCCATACATCCTCGTTATTGCACCTTATCTCCTCGGGCTTTCGTCTCCACGAAATCTCTCTCGTCACTCTTCTCTCCCAACAGCAAGCGCCACCAACCTCCCTTGTTTCTCAGCAGCAACCATCTTTCACTCTCACCATCCCGACTCCCATCTAGTGCCCGCCACCACTCAGCCAAGAGGGAGATGCACGCATGATTCTCTACCCTGCCGGAGGATGGCGCCTCCAGTCCACTTTCTCCTTCCCTCCTCCTCTCTCGTTACCCCTCTCTCCCTTGACCGACCTCCCATGGCACTGTGTCATGGGTCCCTTTCTCTTCCCTCATCCCCTCTCCTTACTCTCTCTCTCTCTCTCCACACACACACACGCACACACGCACACACACACACACACACACGAGCTCTCGGCTGAGCTCCCATGGTGCTCTCTCCTCGGGTGTTTTTCTGCAACAAGAGCTCTCTTGAATTTTTTGTAACAAGACATTTGTTGCAAAAATAAATAAATTCCGCAATAAGACCTGTGTTGCAAAAACATATTGCAACAAGAACCATGTTGCAATGATGGAGGCACCACTCGGCCACTCGATACACCAGGTCTGACGGCTCATGACCCACCAATCTTTTAAAAAGACCATCCGATGGACGCGTGGCACACACCATGAAAAAACAAAAAATAAACATAAAGGAAAAAAAAGAAGCTAAAAATTCCGAAAAACCCAGGTGAAACCCCCCACCAAAACCTAGCCCAGAAAACCAATGGGAACATAAAGCATGGATTTTTGAATATGTTTGTGAAATATAATTTTTTAATGGATGTATTAAATGTTCGTGGATTAAAAAAGTCCATGAATTTGAAAATAAGGTCAAAAATATAAAAACAAATAATTTTGAAAATTCAATATATTTAAAAAAGTCGTCAATTTGAAAAAGTTCAGGAATTTCAAAAAAAGTTCACAAAATCGAAATTTTTCATGACATTGAGAAAAGAAAATGAAAAAGTTCATGAATTTGAGAGAAGTTCACAAAAACTTGAAAAGGTTCATGAATTTGCAAAAAAGATTCACGAATTTGAGAAAAGTACGTGAATTAGAAAAATGTTCACGAAATTAAAAAAGTGTGCAAAATTTAAAGGGTTAAATAATAATAATAATAATAATAAGCCAAAAAAGAAAAACGAAATAAAAAAAGTAAAAGGAAAAAACCAAAACAGAAAACCAATAAAATTGATTTGAGAGCTTCTATAAGGTTCACAAAACTGAACGTTGCAAATGGTTTGGTAAACTAAAAATTGGTATGGAGGGTTTGAGAAAAATATGGGATTTGCTTGCATATGGAATTCCCGGTAATCTTCTAGATGCGTATGCCCGGATGAGTGAGTCGACATGGCTTGAATCGTTGTATAGGTTTTGCAAAGCTGTGGTAGCAGTGTTTGACCCAGAGTACTTGAGAGAACCAGATGCTGCAGATATAGTCCAATTGTTGGCGATCAATTGATGAATCCAGAGGCTTTCTGCGAATGCTTGGTAGCATAGATTATATGCACCGGAAGTAGAAGAACTGTCTGTTTGCTTGACAGGGATAGTATAAGGGGCATGTTAAAGTCTTCATGGTCATACTTGAAGCCGTGGCATCACAAGTTCTCTGGATTTGACACTCTTTCTTTGGCATGGCAGATTCTCACAATGACATAAAAGTGCTTCCGCGGTCTACGGTGTTCGCACGCCTTGCAGAAGGCAATTGCGAAAAGGTCAACTTTGAGGTCAATGGCCACTGCTACAACAAGGGATACTACCTAGTTGATGGTATCTATATATCCTTAGTGGTCAACTCTTGTGAAGACTCCGGGCTGGTAGGAGAGAAGCGAGCTAGGTTTGCCCAAGCACAAGAGGGTGCTAGGAAGGATGTGAAACGTGCTTTCGGTGTGCTCCAATTTTGATGGGCTATTGTTTGTTATCCTGCCAGAACATGGAGCCAACGCAAGACGTGGAATGTCATGACGACTTGTATGATCATGTCCAACATGATCGTAGAGGATGAGCATGATGACAATATCTACGACCAAGCCTTTGATTACGAGCGTGAAAATGTTGAGCCTGAGCATTGACCGACAACTTTGCAGAATTCACCCAACTTCATTACTAAATGCATGATTGAGCAACTCACATTCAACTTCAAAACGATGTGGTTGAGCATATGTGTACTTACCTAGCCAACTTCAAAATGATAGGGGTGGGGATACCATTGTCCATTTAACCATCCAACCACAGGTTGGTTCTCAAAAAATCTACATCTAAGACTAGCGATATCCACCGCGGCATGGTAGTTTCACGCGAGAAAGCAAATTTGCATGATTTTTTTCAGGTTGTTGTTATCTTACTGGCTCACGGTCATGCTGGTTGGCAGCATTTCTCACGAGGTTCTCAACTCTGCATCACACTTGCTTCATTCACTTCACTATTGCTTCTGCTGCAAAAGTTAATTAACAAGCTCTCTGTCTTTTCTCCTCTCCTATATTCATACCCCTTTCTTCCTTGCTATATATAGCAAAGATCTTTGCTGTTCACGCTAGTTTTTATCGCTTTTGTCAGAATGTAGCTATGTATGCCATCCAACTGGCCAGCTGTTTAGAGCTGCTACATTCCAGATAAACTAATGTTGTGCCAGCAACATGCATGTGAGAGATTAGAGTAAACTGAAATCTGAGGTATACATTACTAGCTGATCCTAGTCCTAGTGAGGACTCACTAGTACATTGGCAATATAGTTACAAGCTCAGAGTAATTATATTAGCTAAGTGAAAGAATGTACTCTACCTGCAAACACAATTAACACAGCTTCATATATCATCTGATCCTATCCTGTCAGCACGCCATACACAGAACCAAACTAGATATCCTCGTACATGCTTGTGGTCGTGAGGACTAGCTTGTTGCCATGAACAAGCAACAAGTGCAAGGCTTTTCCTTTGCCGATAGGATGCTCACTGTAATTTGATCAAAACATAATGTTATTCTAGAGATCCAGGATGCGGTGCAAGACATTGATCTCAAATCAAGCAACACTTTAGTAATGATGCATCACAATAATGAGCAGAACAAGTATATAAATACCCTGAGTAGTACAAGAGGTGCATAATAGATGAAGAACAAAAAAAAATTATAGGTTATGAACATCTACTTCTACAGTACATCTAATCAGCAAGGTCATTTAGAGATAAAAGGCAGGAGCTTAGGCTTTTTACCAGAACTGCATAAATAAAAGAACCAAACACTACAGGTTGTGTACAACTAGTTCCAGAGAAGAAAAATACAATGCATTAGAAGGCAATGGGTACCTGAAGGTAGTGGGATTTCCGGTGAGCAGTGGTGCGCTATCACCACCAGCAACCCTCTCAAGGTCATCGATGGTCTCTTTGCAGGTGCAGATCGTACTTTGTACTGGCAGAAGCCTTGCTTTATCACATGGTTTACCTTCTTACCGGAGAGATCACAAAAAAGGTAAGAAGATACATAAAGTTATTACGGATAATTTCTTAGCACAATGTATTGGTTGATTAGTTTTCCATATTCAAACTTTGCCTAATACAATAAAGAAAAATATGATTCAGGCTTCTTTTAGAAGCAAACCACTCAACAAGTTTATACGGAAAATTAGAGACTGGCTGCATCTACATATTTAAGATTTTCAGAATTTATGAGTGATAATGACTAGTATAAGATAATCACGAAAACAACTTTGAATATTATTTACCATTTTAGATTATTTTAAGAAATGAATTAAGTTGGTGAAAAAACCCCGACTTTCTTAACTATTGCTTCCAATTTGTTGATATTCATACCTCCAAGACTAGAGTAAAAGTTGATTCTATAGCTAAAGGAAGTTGACAAGCAAAAACCAGATTGTTTGGATTACTACTTGAAATTTGTTGATGTACCAGTGCTCGGGCATGTATATCATCCATAACCAAAAAGATTGTTACTAAAGGAGATTTATAATTATGGTCTAGAGATGCCATTGGCATGCTAATCAAAAGGAAATCAACAAAGCACAAGCATGAAGAAAATTTTAAATATACATGATATTGAAATCCTTCTGTGTCAATTACACATATAAATTTCAAACATTCAATTTCCGACATCACTTTGCATGTTCAAATTCCTTTATTGACGATTTTTTTTCAAGATCACCCAATAGAGAGAAACCTTACCTCAAATAGTATAAAGTGTTTTCATAAAAAGTAAAAAAAATTATGATTATAACTTCAAATTTGGCATCATGAAGTGTTTACTCTCTCTCTCTCTCTCTCTCTCTCTCTCTCTCTCTCGCAAAGTACAACGTAAGAGGTTCATTTATAACCCATGTTATCACGTCACCGCAAATGCATCAATGTCTACTTGGACACTAGCATTTCTATATACATGATTCAGGATTATAGGCGACCAGGGAGCTTAGCAATGAAATTATCTGGCCTCGGTGCCAGAAAAGATTGGCTTGGATCATGCGTGAACATATGAGACTTCATCAATTTTGTACAGTACTGGCTGATCCTAGTCCTAGCTACTGAGGTTATATATATAGTTACAAGCTCAGAGTAATTAAATTAGCTAAGTTAAAGAATGTGTACTCTACCTGCAAAGGTAGTTAACACAGCTTGATAGATCATATGATCTGATCCTGTCATCACGCCATACACAGAATCCTCGTACATGTTTGTGGTTGTTAGGACTTGCTTGCTGCCATGAACAAGCGACAATGACAAATGGGAGGCTTTTCCTTTGCCGATACGCTGCTCACCATAATTTGGTCAGGAAACATAATGTTATTCTAAAGATCTAAGACGCAGTGCAAGATATTGATATGAAATTAAGCAACACTTCACTCATGATGCATCACAATAATACACAGAACAACTACATAATTTTCCTCAGAAGTACAAGAAGTGTATCATTGCAGAACAACAAAAAACTACGTCGATGGAGTGGAGAGAAGTGCATCGACGAATGCTTGTGATGACGTCTGCTAGACTAGAGGGGTGGATACTAGAGGGGCAACTAAGGGGCAGCAGCAGGAGCAGACATTGTGGCTTGAGTATCTGATGTCAAAACAATTCCTGGGCAGCAGCAGGAGCAGACATTGTGGCTCGAGTATCTGATGTCAAAACAATTCCCATCATTCCTCCTCCCATTCCACCCAGGGCACTTCCCATTCCTCCTCCCATCATGTTTCTCATGAGCATGGTCTTCTTCATGATCATTTCCCCCCGACAAAGCTCGACATACGCTTTTTGCTTGGGGTCGAGGCTACTTGTGTGCATGAACATAAACTTGAGTGCCTTCTCCTCCACTGTTTTAAACTCCTTGGTCGCCACCTTCCTCTCCTCTAGTTCCACCTTCCTCTCCTCGGCCACCGTCCTATTTTCCTTGGTCGTCGCCCTCTTCTCCTCGGCTGCCGCCCTCCGCCGCTCAGCTTCCCCCTCTCCTCCATTTCTTTGAATTTCAACAATCTTTTTTCTTTGTCATACTCTTTTCTCGTAATGACAATGAAGTCAAATCCTTCTTTAAGATCATTGTCTCTGGCCTATATGATTTGGTCGTTGAGTGAGGAGTGGAGCTCCTTCTTCTCTCCTCACTGATATGTCTCCAACGTATCTATAATTTTTGATTGCTCCATGCTATATTATCTACTGTTTTGGACAATATTGGGCTTTATTATCCACTTTTATATTATTTTTGGGACTAACCTATTAACCAGAGGCCCAGCCCAAAATTGTTGTTTTTTTGCCTATTTCAGAGTTTCGCAGAAAAAGAATATCAAACGGAGTCCAAACGGAATGAAACCTTCGGGAGCGTGATTTTTGGAACGAACATGATCCAGGAGACTTGGACCCTACGTAAGAGAAGCTTCCAGGAGGCCACGAGGTAGGGGGGCGCCCCCCGCCAGGGCGCGCCCTCCACCCTCGTGGGCCCCACGTTGCTCCACCGACGTACTTCTTCCTCCTATATATACCTACATACCCCCAAACGATCAGATACAGAGCCAAAAACCTAATTCCACCGCCGCAACCTTCTGTACCCACGAGATCCCATCTTGGGGCCTGTTCCGGAGCTCCGCCGGAGGGGGCATCCATCACGAAGGGCTTCTACATCAACACCATAGCCTCTCCGATGAAGTGTGAGTAGTTTACCTCAGACCTTCGGGTCCATAGTTAGTAGCTAGATGGCTTCTTCTCTCTTTTTGGATCTCAATACAATGTTCTCCCCCTCTCTCGTGGAGATCTATTCGATGTAATCTTCTTTTTGCGGTGTGTTTGCTGAGACCGATGAATTGTGGGTTTATGATCAAGATTATCTATGAACAATATTTCAATCTTCTCTGAATTCTTTTATGTATGATTGGTTATCTTTGCAAGTCTCTTCGAATTATCAGTTTGGTTTGGCCTACTAGATTGATCTTTCTTGCAATGGGAGAAGTGCTTAGCTTTGGGTTCAATCTTGCGGTGTCCTTTCCCAGTGACAGTAGGGGCAGCAAGGCACGTATTGTATTGTTGCCATCGAGGATAACAAGATGGGGTTTTTATCATATTGCCTGAATTTATCCCTCTACATCATGTCATCTTGCTTAAGGCGTTACTCTATTTTCATGAACTTAATACTCTAGATGCATGCTGGATAGCGGTCGATGAGTGGAGTAATAGTAGTAGATGCAGGCAGGAGTCGGTCTACTTGTCTCATACGTGATGCCTATATACATGATCATACCTAGATGTTCTCAAAACTATGCTCAATTCTGTCAATTGCTCAACAGTAATTCGTTCACCCACCGTAAAATACTTATGTTCTTGAGAGAAGCCACTAGTGAAACCTATGGCCCCCGGGTCTATCTTCATCATATTAATCTTCCAACACTTTGTTATTGCCTTTGCTTTTTTACTTTACTTTTATTTTACTTTGCATCTTTATCATAAAAATACCAAAAACATTATCCTATCATATCTATCAGATCTCACTCTCGTAAGTGACCGTGAAGGGATTGACAACCCCTTATCGCGTTGGTTGCGATGATTTATTTGTATTGTGCAGGTGCGAGGGACTCGCGCGTAGCCTCCTACTGGATTGATACCTTGCTTCTCAAAAACTGAGGGAAATACTTACGCTACTTTGTTGCATCACCCTTTCCTCTTCAAGGGAAAACCAACGCAGTGCTCAAGAGGTAGCACTCACCACCACCATCATCGTCTTCATGATTACGAACCAAAATCCTCTTCCTCGGAGCATCATGAGCTTCCCGATGCTTCCACTTCTCCTCACCCTTGAGCTCTATATAGCAATGATCGAAAATGAAGGGTTTTCCTTTCTTGAGCAATCATTTTCTACAACAAAACAACAAAACTAGCATCATCAATTTAGGAACATATGCATACTTGGTAAATGTAGAAAAAGGACATAAAAGTAGCAAGCAATTACCATGTCACTTCTGGCGCAACCACTAGGGTTCATGCGATCAACATTGGCCAAGCAACCCGCCCTTTTTTGGCATTCGGCGTTGATGGCGCCCCATAGTTGAAGAATGGAAACCCTCGATCGAATGTGGCCACTAGTGTTGCACTCATCGAAGTATTCTTTGATGTGGTTCCAATATGTGGTCACAGATTGGTCACTCCCCACGGATGCATCATGAGAGACTCGCTTCCACGCGGTACAAACCAACACATCTTCGGCGTTAGAATAATTTGTGATTTTCCCTTCATATTGCCAATGAAGCCCTCGTCATCCATGTTGAGATTCTCATCATCAAATTGAGTGCCATATTCTTGAGAGAAAAAAAATCTTCATTTGCGACATTTTTCACGCGTATGAATGTCTCATCATCAAGACTGCAAATGCACACATGCGCAATCTCACATTGTATTCATACCGGACATGAGAAAAGAACAATAATTTTTTTTTACCTTTGCGACATTTCATGGAGCACGTCGGAGGCAATGACTGTTGGAGGGTCTTCCTCGATTGCCGGTGGTGTGGCTTGCAGTGGTGGGGGAGGAGGCGTGCCATCACTGGCGCAGTTGTCACGGCAGCCGATGGCATCAAGGCGGCCGAAGGAGCCATGTGTGCCTTGTTTTTATTTTGCTCGGGATGGAGCCGCGAAGGGGCCACACGGTGGCCGCTGCCACATGATTTGGCCACGGGCGCCTTTTCTTGGTCGGCGGCGCACCCACTCCGACGGTGGCAACGGCACGGGGTGGAGTGAATTCGGCGCGGTGGGATGGGGGCGACAGGGCGACGGTGGTGGCGTCCTCCAAGGTGGGAACGCCAGCGGCGGCAATGGTGGGGTGTGTCAGACAGACGGCGTCGTGGTAGTCGCCCATGGGGCCGGGCGGGGCCAGCGGGCAGCGGGCGGGAGGAGGCAGGAGGTTAGGCAGGTGGCGGGAAGTTTCACTTTTGGCGGTTGGGTGTTCGCGCGGCTGTTGGCCGTTTACATTTGGTGTGCCCAAGTGATGTATATTTGCATCACTTGGTGATGCATTTTACATCAGATGTAATTTTTATTTTTTTGCATCCACGTTATTTGTTGGAGAGATGTTTTTTAGTCCAAGTGATGTATATTTTGGTTATTTTTATATCTACATGATCTGTTTGAGATGTTCTTATAATACGTACATATAACGAAGTGATAATGCCAAGAAAGAAAATTGCTTCTTTTGTGTATTCGGTTGTGATTGTTGTTCTTTCCACAATCACAGGAGCCAGTAACTTTACACTTGTGAGCAGTAAAGCAGTCAAGTTTCAGCCAGCTTTGCCATACTTCTCTCATTTCTTGCTGACTCATGTTCTGTGCTGAGTCCTGCCATGACTTGGATATTGTAGATAGAAGGAAAGCAAGCTGAGTGACTGGAGATGTAGCGAACCAGCTCGATGGCAGCTCACCCGGAGCAACAAAGGACCACATCAAATAGCCTATTACATACGCTCCCCGATGTGTTACCCATATAACGCTATCGTCATGCGTAGCTCTAGAGGACAGAAGGACAGGGGCAAATTTCACAGACTCAACTCTTGCTTCATCTCCATAAGCATGCACTTGCAAAAAGAACTTTCACACTCTTCCATGGCAAGGTTGCCCTCCTCATTCATAAAGGTGATCAGAACCTCGAAGCTCTGTATTTCCTCAATAGCGGACTTCATTTTCATGTAATCATGATCTCATGCACATGGCTTTTCTAGAATAATGACCTATGAAATTATTCAGGTTGTTCAGCAAGTACCGTGGTCGTTAAATTTCAACTATTTATTGAGTCAAGTACTAAATATTTCTTAGGGGATAACAACAGGGCATATGTTTGACCACACCGGTTTTCTTTCTCCAAATTCTTTCTCTTCTCTTATCAATAGGTTGTATGATTCGTTATCTCTTAGGAGATTTTTGTCTGTCAACACAAATTTTTTATACTATTCTTTTATATTTTGTTATATCTTAACTTGTCGCTAAATGTTTATTCGTCTTACTGATACAATTTTTATGTAATATGTTACATACTACTTGTAGGTATAACTAGAAGCATTAGAATATAAACAGACCACCAAGTATGTTATGGTACAAATTTATTATAAAGTTTCAACATTTACCATTACAAAATTGAACTTAATTTTGTTTTGTGAAAACTTGTCCTCTATTTTGTTTGGATATTTAAGAAACCATTTTATTAGGTTGATTCACCATTTCCATGCAAACCAATATTATGATATTAGTCTAGAGAAGTGTATTTGTATGTATCTTTTCTTATTATCCTCAAATATCTAAAAAAAATGGTACAATATATTCTTCTTAAAAACAACTTGCCTGATATTTTTGGAGTATAAGACTATCAAGTTTAGATGTAATCAAATAGATAATTCTGGAGTACACTACACATTACATGGTCAACGAGTAGTTTGATTGTTGTGATGTCGAAGGCCCCAACTCCGGCTTCGAGTACAAGACCCAGTTTCTACACTGGATACAAGCCCACAACCATGCGTCATGCGTGCTTCTGAGCAAGGTGAATTACTATTACTGCTGCTAATACGTTGTTAGACATGAAAAATACATGCTTTAATTTGCATTGCTGCTGAAAATTATGTGACTCTGAGACGGGTGAGGAGCTAAAGGTCTCATTGAATTTTAATTAGTGAAAACAACTTTAGCTAGTAGTTTGACGGTGCACGGTTACCACGATCAGGCTAGCGATGCCACCCAACATGGTTCCGAAGCCGTGCAAGAATGTTCCCATCTTCTCCATTGCCACACAGTATTTATGGTGAAACAGAAAGTGTAAATTTAATGGGCATGCATGTGGACTGACTCGTACGAATATTGGTAGATAGTCCACATTAGTATGCAAGTTGCTCCTATTAATTCGGTTCTTTGTTTTAAAAGAACCAAAATCACTAATTGTCAGTTAGAAATAAAATCTACCAATTTTGTGCGAATCTCGCTCTTGTCCACCATACCTATGCCTTGTAGTACCAAATGCCTTTTTTCACCACCTTCCCTTTTCCTCTTAGTGGTGTTGTTTCTACTTCTTTCTTTCTTTCTTTGTTTCTTTCGTTCTTGAAGCCTTTTGGCCACACTTAGGTATGTTGAGGACTGGTTGGCTGGTGATTCATTCACAATATGCATCGGGCAAACCAAAGTGTAGAATTTCATGATGACGGTCAGCTGATCTAATCATGCACCCTACCCACTAGAGTTTTCAAATGACCCATCGGTTCAAATATATACTTAACCTCTAGAGATTCCACTTCATTCCTCTAGGATGGACTTGATCTTCTCCAGCTTCTTCTTGCTACCATGTTCAGCTTTCAGCAGTTCACCAATCATACTCTCAAGCTTATTTTTTCTCTTCTTAAAGAACATCACTATCCTCCTTGATCTCCTTCATGACCTTGCTAGTGTTCCAGATGATATCGACCTGAGAAGAAATGATGTCGCTCCTTGGCCAACTTTAGCTTGTCCATCTTACACTACTCCTCTACCTCTTTCGTCTTTTTCTTCATATCTTCAACATCCTTTGTTGAATTCTCATAGTCCATCTGCTTCTCCTTTGCATCTTGACCATGATAGATCTTGTGTGTGCGTAGGATTTTTTTTGAAATTACTGTGTTCCCCAACACTTTGTTGAATTCTCATAGTCCATCTGCTGCTCCTTTGCATCTTGCCAGTCAAATAGCTTGCCAACATTTTCAACTAGAGCACTATACTTCTTGCACAGGAACTCATTCTGCTTCTTAAGCATAACTAGTTAAATTCAGCTAATTAGTTAAATCTAGTTAACTAGTGAAATAGAATTCAACTAACTAGTTAAATTTAGCTAAGCAGTTAAATGTAGTTAACTAGTTAAATTGAATTCAATTAAGCAGTTAAATCCAATTAACTAGTTAAATTGAATTCAACTAACTTGTTAAATTCAGTTAATAAGTAGTTAAATTATATTAACTAGTTAAATTAAATTCAGGTAACTTGTTAAATTTTCAGTTACGTTGTCAAATTTGGTTAACAAGTTAAATTGAATTTAGTACCCTAACTGAATTTAGTTAACTAGTTAAATTTAGTAAATTGGTAAAGTCCAGTTAAGTAGTAAAATCCAGTTCAGTTAACACATGTTAAATTCAATTAACTGATTAAACTGAATTTAGATAACTAGTTAAATCGAGTTAACAACTAAATTCAGTTCACACTAGTTAAAATCAGTGAAGTAGTTAAATTCATTTCAGTTAATACTAGTTAAATTCAGTTAACTAGTTAAACTAAATTCTTTTAACTAGTTAAATTGAGTTAATAACTAAGTTCAGTTCACACTAGTTAAATTCAGTTAACAACTAAATTCACCTAAGTAGTAAAATTCAGTTTACTTGTTAAACTTAACAAGTAAATTCAGTTCACACTACCTAAAATCTCCTCCACTAAATTCAGTTCTGGACACCTAATCCAACAAGGATTCAGTCAGACAACAAAGTGCTAAGCTAAAACTGGAAGGCTGAAAGGATCAATATAGTTGACTAGAGAGGGGGTGAATAGGAAACTAACAATTTTTAGCTTTTCTTTACGAATTTAAACTTTGCATCAAAGTAGGTTGTCTAGATATGCAACTAGGTGAGCAACCTATATGATGCAACAACAACATGCACACATACAAGCAAGAGATATAACACAAAAAGTTTGCACAAGTAAAGGCATGAGATAACCAAGAGTGGAGCTGGTGAAGACGAGGATGTGTTACCGAAGTTCCTTCCCTTTGAAGGGAAGTACGTCTCCGTTGGAGTGGTGTGGAGGCACAATGCTCCCCAAGAAGCCACTAGGGCCACCGTATTCTCCTCACGCCCTCACACAATGCGAGATGTCGTGATTCCACTATTGGTGCCCTTGGAGGAGGCGACCGAACCTTCACAAACAAGGTTGGGGCAATCTCCACAACTTTGGAGGCTCCCAACAACACCACGAAGCTTCACCACAATGGACCATGGCTCCGCGGTGACCTCAACCGTCTAGGGTGCTCAAATAGCCAAGAGTAATAAGATCCACAAGGGATTAGTGGGGGGATTCAAATTTCTCTTGGTGGAAGTGTAGATCGGGGCCTTCTCAACCAATCCCTAGAAAATCAACAAGTTTGATTGGCTAGGGAGAGAGATCGGGCGAAAATGGAGCTTGGAGCAATAATGGAGCTTAGAGGTGGAAGAGGTGGTCAACTAGAGGAAGAAGACACCCCTTATATAGTGGAAGAACAAATCCAACCGTTATCCACCAACTCAGCCTGCGCAACGCAGTACTACCGTACCTGAGGCGCGGTACTACCGCAGGGGCACGCGATACTACCGCAGGGCCCCGCGGTACTACCGCCCCCGCAGTAGAGACCAGAACAACCCAGAGTGCACTAAAGCAAAGGGCGGTAGTACTGCTGGCGCGGTACTACCGCGCCCCCTTGCGGTACTACCGCAAGGCAGGGGCTGTCCAGAGATGGGAAGGCACAGATATAAAAAATTACATCCGTGGCTACTTCCGCAGAGTTGGAGTCGATGCAAAAACCCGACGCGGTAGTACCGTAAGCCAGCAGCGGTACTACCGCGCGAGGCGCAGATGTAAAAAATTACATCCGCCCCTTACTGCCGCGTACTTGCGGAACTAGGCCAGATACTATGGTACTACCGCGCCCTGTGCGCAGTACTACCGTGATGTGTGCCACCCACTAGGGAGAGGGTGACAACATCTGGACTACGGCCACAGTACTACCGCTTCCTAGGAGCGGTACTACCGTGGGCCCCTGCGGTACTACCGCGCCACCGGGCGGTACTACCGCAAGGGCCTGTGGTACTACCGCTCTAAGGAGCAGTACTACCGCACACCCTAGTTCAGCAAGCAAGAGCAATATTTGCATAGACAAGGAAAACATATGATGCTCCAAAGGCTAGAAGAAGGGAGGTGCAAAGGAACATGTATACGTGATGAATCCACCCAACCTTTCCAACGCGGACCCCCTCTTAATAGTACGGCTTCCCTACGACTCAATACCACCGAAAAGAAACGAAGAGAAACGCCGTCTTCCATAGCCTTCGAGGGGAACCAAATCATCTCGTGCCTAGTCAGTATATATCTGAAATATTCGATGCACATGATTAGTCCGCAAAAGTATTATCATCAATCACCAAAACCAACTAAGAGATAAAAATGCCCTTACAAAGGCAATGATAAATTACGTGCGCCACATAGCCATAAAATCTCCTTCGAGTGTGTATGCCATCAAATGCCACAAATTTCTTGGTTCTAACAAGATGAAGCTTGCATTTGATGGACGAATCAACCACTGTGCCACAGAAAGAAGCATGAACAATTGTCTCACGGTTCTCCTACATTGAAAAGATCTTGATTAACCAGTAAATCTTTCCAGCAAGGCTCAAATGAGACCTGAAGTAAAAAAAATCCCCAAATCCAAACCCTAATCCTAACCCAAACCCGTCGAAACACTTACCCAGGATTCCATGTCCATGCTAGTGTACTCGAGGTCGTCCTTGTTGCTCTTCTCTCCGTCTTTCCATGAAGGCATTGCTTGCCGGCGCCGAAGGGGAGTAGTGTAGGAGGCAGCACCGAGGTGAGAGCGAGTACGAGAATGAGTGAGTAGAAAGTAGAGTGAGGCGGCGCCGAGGTGAGAGCGAGTGCGAGAATGAGTGAGTGTAGAGCAGAGAGTAAGGCGCATGCGTTGGTTGTTTCACTAAAGGGAAACGTTCCAACCAAGCGGTCCCGATCGGCTATTAATGGCCGTTAGCCGCGCCATCACCTATGTCGGCATGTGGGCAATTTACCACGTCAAAACAAGAAAAAGGAAGTGATTAGTGTTATTTTGCCGCTGTCAATGTTTCAATGCGGTGTTTTTTTTGTCGCGGTTTATAAAGTGGTGGTTATCGCTAATCACACCGCTATTGTAGTGGTTTTTTGGATTTCACTCCTTTGGCCTTCAGTAGGCACTATGTGAGTGCGTGAGTATGGTGTTGTGAGTGTTCAATTACTTTTTAATTGGTGTTTCTAACAAAAAATCACCATCTGGTCGGCTAGGTGCCTGACATATCTTCATGCTAGCCTCCACACGGCCTCACAGGTCCCAATGAACCTGGTGCTGCTCTCCTTGTCCGACCGACTTACGGCCATGAGTGGCAAGTAGTGCCTATAGCTCGTTATCTACATGCATGCTCCTTGAAATTGTTCTTCGTCAACGGCGATCCAAAGAAGGGTGGTGTTCATGCGGAAATCCGTCGGTGCTTCCGGGAGCGTGTGCTCCTGCACGCGGAAAAACATTTCAAAGTGTAGAAAAATTTCAAAAAAAAATTTGGTGCATACATCTCGACATTATTTGTGTGCACTTCAAATTTCGGAGAAAATCGATATTTTTTGTGGCTTGTGTAAAAAAACAAAAAAATGTCTTGTGAAAACCATTTTTAACACCGAGTTTTATATTTTTCACACGCGACATATAAGTTGTTGGTTTTTCAGAAAACGACTTTGTGAGCATATGTATAATATCGAAATGTATGCGCTAAGTTTTTGTTTGAAATTTTTTAACATTTCAAAATATGTTTAAAACACATTTTGAAAACCAAGAGCGCGCTTCCATATGCCAAAACACCACTCTCGGTGTTCATGCTCATGCACGTAGATGTGGTGCTACATACGCACGATGACGGCCGCAACGGCACCGGGCCAGCAATAGATAGGTCGATGAAGATACTCCCTTGGAGGGCCTGTACATAAGCCATCTAACTAGTAGCTGAGCGCATCTAGTCCAATAGCGACCCACAAATTTTCTTTTGTATATGACAGGGACCAGTCCACAGACATAGATGTGGAAGGCGGTCATCTAACATTGTCCGCATATATTTGAATAATACCAAACAAAATTCATTCAAACACGGCCGGATTTCATACAAACACGATGGATTTAATTACATTTTAGACATATTTCAACTAAAAACAGTAGTCATCCATCCGTGGAGGTATAATTAATTAACCTAATTTTTAATCCCACCGCCCGTTCCCAGTGTCCGGCCATGAGCCCGAGAACTGAAACTTCGCCTTCTACAATTCCGCCTCAGCGCTCTGCCTCCGGAGCCTCGGAAAGTGAAACTGTCTGCCACCACGTCACTGCCAAGCGGCTAATCGGCCGACAATGTTGAGCCCACCTAGCTTGGCTTCAACGGCAGGAGAGGAGTGGTGGCCTTCTTGGGACCCCAGTGGCGGCGACCTACCGTACTCTACCCTTCCTCATTGCCGGCGATGCCTGCGGACGTGCCGGTTTTGTGGTCGTGGCGTCGGGGCACGGCCTCGGCGGAGCCGGCGATGTCGCCCGCCTCGTCGTCGGTCTTGCCCCGCACCTCGTCCGACGCCTTGTCGAACTCCTTGTAGGCAGCCTCCAGTTCCAAATGGCGTTGGCGGTACCGCCAGCAGGCGAGACGGATCTTGCGGGCGGAGCGGCAACACTCGAGCAACGCCGCCTTCTCCTCCAGGTTCACGTCCAGCGTGATAGCCCTCCCGACGGCGAGCTACTCCTCCGCCTATTGGTGCTCCTAGAGGAGCTGGTGGTTGTAGGCGGTGTCGGCTTGCGCCTCCCGAAACTGCTCCTCACGCTTCTCCCACACCATGTCCATGTAATGGGCACGGGCCTCGCCGATGGTCGTAGTGCAATGTACCGGCAAGGGTGGCGCGGGCGAGAAGGGTGGCGCGGGCGAGGAGGGTGGTGCCGGTTCGTCGTCGGCCGCGACCTCCATTGGGACGTCATCATCCTCCGGCTGCCTACCAGCCATCCGGCCTGTAGCAATGGCGACCATATCATTCTGGTCTGTCGTAAGCCCGTTCAAGAGAGCTTTAGAGCGCGAGGAAGTCAGGGTGGAAGCGGTGCAGAGAGGAGAAAGGGAACATAGGTGGATGACTGAGGCTATGACTGGGGTGACAGTTTATATAGCAATGGTGGACGGCAGATGGACGGACAGGTGGCGCGGGAGTAGCCGTCTTGGCAAGCGTGTGTCATTAATGTGGGGCGGCAGACGGACGGACGGACGAACGGCCGTCATGTCGTTTGAACGCGAAGCAGTTGCCTACACCGGGAAGCGACGCTCTCTCGGCCGGCGCGCTGCTTCAATACCGGCGCCAGTGAAAGGTCGCGTCCCAGCTGACCGGGCATGAATGCGAGACTGACGCTCTGAAACAGCGCTGACAGTTTCGGGCGAGAAGCGCGCGTGGGCGATGAATGAGGTTTGGGTGGGCCAGGGCGGGCGGATGAGGACGTAACAGTGGTCCGGACACCCGCAAAGCCCTCCATATTTTTCTTTGTTTTGTCGGAAAAAACACGTCTGGACCGCTCAGTGAACTAATACAGACCCGTGTTGGATGACATAACACTCTGGACAATGCGATCGGAAGTAGGTCAGTATTGGAGATGCCTTACTACAAATTAAACATACCGCGACAACGAGTAGGGCATTCGGTGCCCAGGCTCATCTGCACCAGGTTAGGAAAAAATTCGTAAAAAAATAAAAAATTCCAATTTTTTTTGGATGGTAGAAAATTTGATGCGTGAGGCCCGCTTTAAATTTCAAGTCATTTGGACATCCGAGCAGCTCTCAGCAAAAAAGACAAATCAGACCAAAACAATACATAAACAGTAAACATTTTTACAGGCCCTCAATTTGTCTTTTTTTTTGCCGAGAGCTCCTAGGATGTCCAAATGATTTGAAAATTGGAGCGGACCTCACGCATCAAATAGTCTACCACACAAAAAAAATTGGAATTTTTTGAATTTTCAAGTATTTGTTTTAATTTGTTTCATCGGGCGCAGATGCAGATGAGCTCGGGTGGAGAAATGGATTTTCCCCGTGACCGAACGTACGCGCGTGCATGCCTTTCTTGCTTGGCACGCACGCACCATGCTGCTAGTTGGAGTGCAGTTTTTTTGAACGAAAATGCTGTGCAGGGCAGCTTTTCATTGAATGGTAGGGGAAGGTTTGTTACTGGCCTAGGCCAAACTAAAAAGAAAGAAAGAAATGTGGTGGAAGGAGCAACGACAGGTTGCAACTTGCGCCCACACCCCATGCGGCAACGGCACCACAGTAGATTAGTCCGGCTCTAGGGGGTCTATGGATGAGCCTGAAGATGCATTGACGTTTTGCGGCAAACCATAGTTCCAGGTCGCTGATGATCTTGCTAAGAACTTGAGCCGCTGAGGATGAGCTATGTCTGAAGATCCTTTCGTTTCGTTCTTTCCACGTGTGCCATCATAATTTTACATGCACTTAGTTTATTGGGGGTTAGGTAAGTAAAGAGGAGAGAGATGATGGCTTGCACATTTTCAATGCATTTTTTATTTCACTGTCCACTCCATAATTTGTTTTAAAATTTCTATATGTATATTTTTCACTAAAGGGAGGGAGTATATATAGATGTGTCTTCCTTGATCCTGGATCACCTTCCGCTGTGGAGCGTGTCAGGGTCGATCCGATCCCTGGCTCGCTCTGGTCTTGGTCTGGGTTTGAGGCCGCAAAGGATTGGAGAGTGGTGGATTGAGGGTGGTGTCTTCTGGGCGACCACTTGCTCCCAACAAGTAGATGTTGGCCTTCTCCTTCATGGCTTCCTAGTCACCGCGCGGGACACCACAACTAGCATCCATTGTCCCCTCTCCCTCTCCTTCTCCTTGCCACGCGCTGGCTGGCCATACGTGGCCATCGACTACCTGGGAGGCTGCGTGTTTGTTCGACGGCGGCACAGAGATCGCCACCAGGGAGGGAGGAGGGATGGCCGTCCATAGCGTCTAGCGAGGCACATTTTTTTTTGTGACAAAAGAGAGGTACCCCTCTGATTTCATATAAGGAAACCATCATGTCTTAAAGGGCTACATCCAGCGGCGTAAGTCTAGTTCTACTGATCAACTATGTATAGCATAACCAAAGTCTATTACAGATACCCAAAAAGAGGCAGCGAAACTACTACGATAACAAGTTCAGACAGAAAGTAGCGAAGAACAAAACAGGGGACAAACAAACTAGGCAACAGCCGCCAACTATCAAGCTGCAGTAGAAGATTTCCTCCAGCTTTGTCATAGCGCCTGATCAGCCACCAAGTCTTTGCACCCGTGGTCTCCACCCTTGTGACGCTCGATATATTTCACCGGCTACTTGTTCTACCAGTCTTGCACCCAACATCATGTCTAGTGAGGCATTATATATATGGAGAATTTGAGCGAACAGCCTGGGTGAGCGACGGCGCGTGGCGAAACCAACAGTGTAAAGGAGGAGGAGGAGCAGGCTCTGTTTTTGTCCCGGCCATGCATGGCGATGACCTGCTCCCAGGAGCTTGCTAGCCACTGGGAATTTGAAAAAGAACCAAACGGGCGGAAGCGTCAAAACAAAAACGAGCGAGGAAAAGGAGCGTCGTCGAGTTGAGGAAAGGCTCAATTCTTGGGACTGCCTATGCCTGAGTTTACTGAAAATAAAACTGCATCAGTCACTTTGATCCAAAGCTCTTAGATCTTCATCCAATTACGGTCGAAAACAGATCATGTTACTGTTCATCTTCTTTTTTTTTCGAAAATGGGGGACTCCCCTGCCTCTGCATCAGAAAGATGCATACGGCCAGATTTAAAAATAAATAAACAAGTTCAACAGAGTCTTGTAGTATGCTCCAAAAAGAGAAACTGGCTCACAAAGAGCAACAAAAGCAAATAAGGCCCAAAAGCCACAACCGGCTGGCATAAGATAGATAGGTAAACTAGTCGTCTATCCTATTACATGACCGCCATCCAAACCAGTTGAAGATATCCCGCGCTACCATCTCTCACCGGAGAGATCCAGTAACCAAATGCTCCCTGGCCTCCGTCGGAGTGAGTAAGGCCCACATACGGATTAGCGCAGTAGCCCGAAATAAAACCTGCAAAAAATGAATAGTTGTTGTTTTGTTAAAAGCCAAATCATTTCTGCAGTTCCAAATTGCTCATAACAACGCACACGCTCCTACGCGAATTTGTCTAGCTGTTTCGGACTCTATCCCAACAAGCCACGTTCCAAATAACGACCTGACCGAATTCGGAGGAGTAATGTTAAAGGCAACTTGCACCGAGCGCCATAAGACCTTCGCCAACGGGCAATCAAAGAAGAGGTGCTTGATATTTTCATCCCGATCACAGAAACTACACCTAGTAGATCCTGTCCACTTTCGCTTAACCAAATTATCTTTCGTTAAGATGACTTGTTTATGTACAAACCACATAAACACTTTGATTTTCAGAGGAACCATAACTTTCCAAACATGTTTGGAAGTAGGAATCACACTAGAATTGATGACATCAATATACATCGACTTGACTGTGAATTCCCCAGATCTAGTAAGCTTCCAACACAACTGATCGGGCTGATGCGTAAGCTGAACCTCCATCAGTCTACTCACAGATGAAGCCAGGCTTCCACCGGTCTCCAACAAGCACCCTCCTAAACTGAATATTAAGGGGAGTGGGCTGCAAACTCGTTGCAACCAGAGCATCACGACGCTGCACAATACGATATAGCGAAGGATACTGAAGCGCCAACGGCGCTTCCCCTAGCCAAGTATCCTCCCAGAAGCGAGTATTGTTGCCATCACCAACAATAAACTTTGTTCTATTAAAGAAAGTAGCTTTGACTTTCATTAGCCCTTTCCAGAAAGGCGAATCAGTCGGTCTGACTGTAACCTGCGACAAAGTCTTAGAGTGGAGGTACTTGTTACGCAGAATCTCTGCCCAAGTAGCTTCAGTCTCAGCAGCTAACTTGTATAGCCACTTACTGAGAAGACATCTGTTCTTGACCTCAAGATTTTCAACACCAAGACCCCCTTGGTCCTTCGGTCGGCAGATGACGTCCCATTTGGCTAAACGATACTTTCTCTTAAGTTCATCACTCTGCCAGAAGAAACGGGACCGATAGAAGTCCAGACTTTTCCTAACTCCAACTGGTACCTCAAAAAAGGACAAAAGGAACATAGGCAGACTCGTGAGCACCGAATTAATAAGAATCAACCGGCCTCCATACGACATGAGTTTGCCCTTCCAGCAGCTCAGTTTCTTCTCAAACCGATCCTCGATACACTTCCATTCACTGTTTGTCAGCTTACGATGATGAATGGGAATACCTAGGTAAGTGAACGGAAGTGCTCCCAATTCACAACCAAACAATTGCTTATATGCATCTTGTTCCTCTTTGGCTCTCCCAAAACAGAACAACTCGCTTTTATGGAAGTTAATCTTCAAACCGGTCAATTGCTCAAACAGGCACAACACCAGTTTCATATTTCTCGCTTTTGCCAAGTCATGCTCCATAAAGATGATCGTATTATCAGCGTACTGCAGGATGGACACACCACCATCAACTAGATGAGGCACCAAGCCACCTACCTGGCCGGTCTCCTTTGCCCTACCTATCAGGATTGCCAACATGTCAACGACAATGTTGAACAAAATAGGAGACATTGGATCACCTTGTCTCAGGCCCTTATGTGTCTGGAAATAATGACCTATATCGTCATTCACTTTAATTCCAACACTCCCTTTTTGTGTGAAGGATTCGACTTGTCGTCTCCAAACTTCATCAAAACCCTTCATGTGTAGTGCCTGTTGAAGGAAAGGCCATTTGACTTTGTCGTACGCTTTCTCGAAATCCACCTTGAAAACCACGCCATCAAGTTTTTTCATGTGAATCTCATGGAGCGTTTCATGCAAGACCACAACCCCTTCGAGGATGTTCCTGTCCGGCATGAAAGCAGACTGAGTAGGCTGCACCACAGTATATATGCGCAATCTGTGTGAGCCTATTCGTGCCGACCTTGGTAAAATTTTTGAAACTAACATTGAGAAGACAGATAGGCCGGAATTTCTCAATCCGCACTGCCTCGGTCTTCTTTGGAAGTAAGGTTATCGTGCCAAAATTCAGCTGAAAAAGGTGAAGCTGGCCAGAGAATAAATCATTGAACAATGGCAAGAGATCTCCTTTAATAATGTGCCAACACTTCTTGTAGAACTCTGCCGGGAAACCATCCGGGCCAGGAGCCTTATTATTCTTTACCTGTGAAATGGCCTCAAACACCTCTTTCTCAGAGAAAGGAGCTACTAAAATATCATTCTCAACAGCCGTAAGTTGAGGTACATCCTCAATCCTCGACTCATCCAGCGACACACAGTTGTCCTCTGGAGGCCCAAATAGCTTCTTGTAAAACCCAGTAATATATTGCTTTAAGTTTTCCTGACCAATAATCGTTCCCTCGTCTTGTTCAAGCTGAAAGATCATCTTCTTTCTATGCTTACCATTGGCGATCAAGTGAAAAAATTGAGTGTTCGCGTCCCCCTGAACGACTGTACTGACCTTAGCCCGAAGCGCCCACTTTAGTTCTTCCTCACGAAGGAGCTCTTTCAGCCTCATCTCTGCATCAAGCTTGGCATGAAGCTCCGAGTCTGGCAGGATCATGGTTTCGGCCTTTACATCAAGGGACTGAATAAGCGCAAGGAGCTGTTCCTTTTCAACCTTATAAATCCCACTGAGATGCTTAGCCCACCCACGTAGGAAGCTTCTCAAATGCCTAATTTTATTCTACCAGAGCTCGAGCGCAGACCGACCTCCTGCATCCTTAGCCCATTCTCTGGCTACGAGATCCAAGAAACCTTTTCTCTCAAACCAAGCCAGCTCGAAAGAAAAAACATTTTTATTTCTCAAGTGGGTACCTCCAGCCGTTCTTCCTCGCACAGCCGGCGGCCTGCCCAGACCTAACCGCATGCCTCTGCTCCCCGCGGCCGGCGGCTAGCGCCGCCCCCCCCCCCCCCCCCCCCCCCCCCCCCCCCCATCATGTAGGCCGCCACCCTGGCCACCCATCTAAGCTCAGCTGCACCAGAAAACAACTGGCCGTGATTTCACCCTAAGATAGATGGTGCGGCTAGTTTTTCTCCGCCGAGATCCGGCCAAGAGGGAAGAAAAAAGAAGAGGGAAGGAAGAAGAGAAAAATGTGACTAGCGCGAGGAAAAATTTGAGGCACATGAGAAATAGCAACAAATCCGTCAATTCTTTGGTTCCAAAGGAAGAAAAAGAGAGCGCCCGCGCGCGGTGGAACGTGCGTGCATATATATGCGGCCGTGCATGTGATGTCACGCCTAACTAAACTAGCGATCGAGTCCGATGCGCACGTACGTATATAAAGTCATGACACATATGCGGCGTTGCGAGCACGCATCGATTTAAGGCCAACTCCACCGCGCGACCCTATCCTGTCCGGACCCGTCCGTTTGGGGTAAAAGGGACAAAAAAGACGGCCCAGCGCGCGGGAGCAAACGGACTTTTGTCCGCTTTGTGTCCGCTTTCGACCCATTCCTGGCCCAAACTTGCGCCGCTTTTGGGGTGAAACGGACACCGCGCGGACACGCGGGTCGTCTGCGCGTGTCCTCCCCTGGCCCGCCCGTCGGTGGCACAAGATGGGCCTTTTTCTATCCGCCCCCCTCCCTCCCTCCGGCCACACCCCCTCCACTCTTCCCCACTCTTCCCGTCGCTGCCGCCGCCGCCGCTGCCATTGCAGCCGTGCAGTTCGGACGCGAGCTCGCCCAACCCCTTTCCCTCGGCGCCGGGCTCGGACGCAACCACGGCCACCTGGTTTGCGCACCCGCCGGCCGGTTTTGGGGCGGATCCGGTCGGTCTTGAGCTTGGCCGGCTGTGGGAGGCCGGGCCGCGCCATGGACTGGCCGGGCACCTCGCCGGAAGGCCCTGGCAGGGCCGCAAGGCCACATGCAGGCAGTGGCTCCTCCTCTAGCCGCTCGGATCTGCACCGTCGGTGGTCCGCCGGCAGATACACGAATGGCGGTCGGCCGGGCTCGGTGCTTTCCCAAAAGCTTGCCGGCGCACCGTTGCCACTCATTAAGTGCGACCACTGCCCAAGGATGGTCGTGCGCCGCGTGTCTACAACGCCGGAACATCCCGGATGGGTGTTCATCAAGTGCTTAAACGATGGGGTATGCGATTTTTTAGTTTCGGTTTGTGCTCTAGATTTAACTAGTTGTGCTAACTTCAAATTTTGTTGTGTAGAATGGATGCAAGTTTTGGTATTGGGAAGAAGAGTGCATCGATATATTGATAGAGCGCAATTTAATAGATGTTCATGCACTTTTAGCTAGCATAGAGGCTGTAGATGAGACAAGTGCATTTGTTGCTAAATTAGAGGCTAGATACGAGACTAGATGCGAGGAAGCAACCTCTACTTCTTTAGGCTCGAAGAAGAAGAAAGAAACACGCAAGATGGAGGCAGCTAGATTAGAGGCTAGACACGAGACTAGGTATGAGGAGGAAGCAACATCGACTTCTGGCTTGAAGAAGAAAGGAGGATGTCAGATCGAGCCTCCTCCTCCACAGATCAACAACGAGTGCATCGAGAAGGCCCTAACCCAACTCAAGGGAGTAGTTATGGAAGTTGGGTATCTTCTAAAATGTATTCTTGTGGTTCTTGTTTTCTTTGGTCTTGCTTTACTAGTCAAAATGTGATGATGTATTTTTCATGTACCAAAAATAAATGATGAAATAAAGTGAAGAACTTGCAAAGAAATAATACGCGGACAGGATGCGGCCGGGATGCGTCCGCGCGCTGGGCGCACGGCCACCGCATCCCAGGACAGGCCCGGACACGACCCCAAATCCCTATCCAAAGGGACAAAAACCGGACAAAACGGACGTCCGTTTAGAGTCGCGCGATGGAGTTGGCCTAAACGGGGCATCAAGTTAGCCGGGTCATATCAAAGTTCTCATGCCTTCCCCAACACGCACGCAGGACCTAGCTAGCTAGCTACTTTTTTATAACTAATCCATCATCGATCCTTTAATTTCCCTCACGAAAACAAGTCCTCCTCGATCGGAATTAGCTAGGCCTCGTCCGTCTCCTCTCAAAGCCTACTCAACGGTGGGACATGGATACGGTGCACATCGACCTCCTGCTGGACATACTCCGCCGCCTGCCCCCGCGCAGCCTCGCCGTCTCCCGCTGCGTCTGCACGGCCTGGCGCGCAGCTGTCGACCACGACCGCCTCCTGCGCGCCGACCTTCTCCCGCTTTCCGTTGACGCCGCCGTCTACGACGAACTCAACATCTATCCACCGAGGCTCTTTGGGCGCCGCTCCGCCGCGCGCCACATCCCCGGCGAGCTTGAATACGTCGCGGAGAGCCGGTTAGACGTTCCCGGCGTACAGGATCATTGCAACGGCCTTTTCCTGGTCCGCAGCAAGAGCCGGCAACGCAGGGCCAAGGTGGTCAATCCCGCCACGCGGCAGTGGGCGCCGCTGCCCCTACTGCCGTGCGCGTGCTCATGGCCGGCCCCATGTGCGGGCGCTGCCACAACAACCGCTACCTCGTCTATGACCCCACCGTCTCACCACACTACCAGGTGCTCTACATCCCTCGTGTTCCACCAGCTGACATGACCGAGTGGCCGCCTACGCCGTATGTCATGCATGTCTTCTCGTCAACGACAAACCGTTGGAAGGAGACGTCATTTGTTCGAGAAGCTGAGGCTGCTGCCGTTGCTGGAACCGTTGACGATGTAAACTCCTATCGCCGCGACCGTGATGAGCATATGTACTACGCCGCGTATTGGCAAGGATCACTCTACGTTCCTTCCCCACACGTAAAAGATGATTTCCTCTTCAGGTATGTATACGTATGTATGTATTACTCTCACACTCACACACTCCACAATTGTTACTTTAGTTTTACTTTTATCAATATAATTTGAGTAATTCTTTTGAGGTATTACTCACACTCAGGCACTTTGATTTATTCTTCTTAGTATTATTTATGTAAAAATGAATAATTTTGGCAATTAATCTTGATTATCCTTTTACAGAATAAACTTGTCGAGTCACAAGTATCAGGTAATTAAGTTGCCAAAAGGACGAGTAGGATCACATTTTCGTCTAGGCAAATTGAAAAAAGGGGTCTATTGTGTAGTGAATACTAATGTGCGATGCACGTTTCGAGTTTGGTTTCTTCATGAATCGTCTGGTGTGGCGGACTGGGTTTTCAAGAATGAAATCAACCTTCAGCCAGCATTTAGTAAACAAGATTGGCACCCTGGACCATGGATCCCACAGTCGCCTGAGCAGATACTGTTGTTGTTGAAGAGTGATGTCAACCCTAAGCTCGTAGATGAATACAACGAAGCACTAGCCAGAGATGGTTTTGATTGGGACTCTGACGATGAAGATCTTGTTAGCATTACAGATTGGCCTAAAAAGTGTGACACTTCCATTGATGGTCCTGACTGTATTGGTTTCCATCCCTATAAAGAAATTGTCTTGTTTAATGAAAGAGGGGTGTGCTCTTGTTCAACGGTAGCCTATCATTTAAGCAACTCAAGGGTAAGATGCCTGGGCAAGATGAGGCCCCGCTGTCACTATTCAATGGAAGAGATTTCTTTTGCGTATACACCATGCTGGATGATGGACTTACCTGGAAGCAACTAATACGCGCCATGTTGTTGAAGTATTTCGTTTCCAAATAATCTAAATATTTTTTCAGTGAGGACCAATGTGAGCGACAATATAATGCCTTATTGTTTCTGGATACACTTTTTGTAGTGGTGCGCGTAATTTGTTTCTCTGTGCATCTTCTCTACATACCTCAATCTGTTATTCCCTTATTCATTTGTCTGTCTACGCACCGTTTGTAGGCAGCCTGATTTTATTGCTCGATAAGGAGGCGCTCACGTGTTTTGGCCCGGTCCATTAAGTAATTCCTTTTTCAATGCAAGTTGCACCTCTTTTTCTGATCCATGATGTTAACTATTTCAGAGATAATCGTTTTGAAATCCATCATAGACATACAATGTGATGTTTTATTTAATTTTTCCTGATACACTTTTTGTAGTTGTGCTCGTATATGAGATTAATTTTGTGGTCCCGGTGAGGATGTAGTCATGTTGATGAATCTTGTTAGCAAATATCAATGCCAGTGCTGTAATTGCTTGTCCTCGATGGATTGACTACGGCCTTAAATTATTCTAACAAGTGATATTACGAGCTAGGTTGTGGAAATTGATCTAGAGTATGGATTATTGTAGGTTGAATCTGCGGGAGCGAACCAACTCATTCATGGAAGCTAATCGCGTGAAGCAATAAGCTTCGCCATGATGCTGGCTGCTCCGGGATGAGATTAGTATGTACGCAAAGCAACGATGACTGTAAATCAATGTAACCGAAGCGATAATTTTAATCCGTCCTCTCGAGATGCGTACGGCGGTGGCATCGTAAATCGATTCGATCGGTTGGATGGGTCTCATGTGTGTACCCTAGGCGAGCAACATATGTTCGGCGACAAGGCGTGCCGGATCCTGGCAGGGCACTGGTGGCCCAAGGGAAGTGGTTGCTGAAGGGCGACACGGGCTGGCCCTTGCGTGGCCGGCTGGTACTTGCCGTCGGTTGTGCGCTGGCTAGGGGGGCTCCTATCCGCTGCATTTTGCGGCAGACTGGCGGGGATTCGCACAGGGAAATCTTCGCCTGGGCCGGCCCACGCAGGAGCAGCCACTAGTGTAAAAACTACGTAAAAAAGAGCTGCTTCGGCCAGGATTCAAACTCGCGATTCCTTGCTAGTAGTGACAGGTACCCAATCACTAGAGCTGATCAGCGCTAGTGTTAAACATACAGCGCGAAAGCCATTAGAACTACCTATACTAGCAGATCCAATTATTTTCCTTTTTTTTCAAACATTTAAAGAAAATTATTAATACTCTTTCAAAAAAATCTGAACAATTTTCAAAGAAACACGAACAAGTACTGAAAAAAAATCCCAAATTTTGGATTTGTGACCAAATTTTAAAACGGAAAGAATGTATGAATTTGTGAACAAATTTTAAAATGGGAACAATTTTCCAATTTTAATTTTTTGGACAAACACAAATATTTTTTAAATTTGTGAAGAAATTAAAAAACATTATTTTTAAAAAAATTATGAACAAATGTTGGAAAAAAAGGAATTTTTTTTTGAAAACATGAACATTTTGGACACAAGGGAACATTTTTTGCATCTGTGAACATAATTTGAAACTCTGAACAAAATGTTTAAAACACGGACATTATGGACATTTATTGAATGTGTGAACAAAACTTGAGATAGGAACATTTTTTGAACTTATGAACACATTTTGAAAGGCAACAGTTCTTCAAATATGTGAATTTTTTTTAAAAATCTAGAACAATTTTTGAATTTGTGAACAAAACTGGAGACATGAACATTTTTCAAACTTATGGACATTTTCTGAAAGGCGATTTTTTGCAAATATACAAATATTTTTTAAAAATCATGAATTTTGGAACTTCTGAACAAAAATGTAAAAAACAGTAACATTTTTTGAAATTCCAAACATTTTTCGAAATTTCAATCATATTTTGAAATTCAGAAAAATAAAAATAGAATGAATAGAAAAGGAATTACAAAGGAAATAGAAAAAAAGAGAAAAAATAAAAGGAAAGTATGAAACGGGAAAAAAAGAAAAAGGAAGAAAAGGAAAAGGAAAAGGGAAAAACCACAAATAAAAAACCCAAAACCATGAAAAACTGGTTCATGAATCTTGTAGAAGCTTCCCAAAACCGATCAGGAAGAGGTTCCCAAAACCAGAAACTCTGTAGCGGGAGTATTACCTCGTAATTGGGCCGGCCCATCTTGTTCGCTAGTCGGTAGCTCTGTGCAAATTAGCGACAGTTTGTCGCAGAGAGCGGCAAATAGGAATTTCCCTGGCTGGGTGCGCTAGGCACTGGCTTGTTCGTGGTGCAGTACACGAGGCTGAGCCAGGGCTAGCACTCAAAGAGACGTGGAATTTGTTAAGGAAAAAAAACGGTTCCATGAAAAATCGGTTCCGCTCTGCATGAACTGTGAAGCGGTTGCCACGCATTCATGCCAGTCAGTGCCGCTCCGGAGCGAACGTGATTCCACGACATTGATGCCGGTCAGAGCGATGCGAAGGGACGAGCAGGCGGTGCCACGTCAATACTGATGCGGCGACCGAGAAGCCTATTTGGCCGGTGCACCGCATTAAAGTCGGCTTCCCGTCCGTTCACCTGGTCGCTCCTATTTAAGCATGGCTCTCCGACCCGTCAATAGCACACCACTCTCCTCTCACAGCCTCTCAGATCCTCTCCACTTACCGCCTCCCAGATCCTCCCCGCTCCGGTGTCGGCCACACCACAACACACTGTGTTGAAGTCATGTTTCTCTGCGCCACCGGCAAGCGGCGGCTCTGGATTGGATCTTGGCGCGGTTGTCGTCGCCCTCCGGAGCCCTCGATCTCCAGATCGTCCGGCTCCTTCAGGGACGAGGAGGAGTAGCCGCCGCAGCAGACACGTGTGTAAGCGGAGGTGGCGGTCGTGGAGCACTTGGGTGCCGGTCGGTGGAGCCGCAGGGTCGGTTGTGAGCATTACTGGCTACCGAGGAACAAGCATTCGGGCGAGCAGTCTGGGTGCTGACGTATTTCTTGGTGCTGTCGGCATTGCTCATCGAGCCTTAGTATGGAGAGCCTTGTTTGTTTGTTTGTTTGTTTGTTTGTTTGTTTGTTTGTTTGTTGTTGTTGTTGTTGTTGTTGTTGTTGTTGTTGGAAATATGCCCTAGAGGCAATAATAAATTAGTTATTATTATTATTATATTTTCTTGTTCATGATAATCGTTTATTATCCATGCTAGAATTGTATTGATAGGAAACTCAGATACATGTGTGGATACATAGACAACACCATGTCCCTAGTAAGCCTCTAGTTGACTAGCTCGTTGATCAATAGATGGTTATGGTTTCCTGACCATGGACATTGGATGTCGTTGATAACGGGATCACATCATTAGGAGAATGATGTGATGGACAAGACCCAATCCTAAGCCTAGCACAAGATCTGGTAGTTCGTATGCTAAAGCTTTTCTAATGTCAAGTATCATTTCCTTAACCATGAGATTGTGCAACTCCCGGATATCGTAGGAATGCTTTGGGTGTACCAAACTCCACAACATAACTGGGTGGCTATAAAGGTGTACTACGGGTATCTCCGAAAGTGTCTGTTGGGTTGGCACGAATCGAGACTGGGATTTGTCACTCCGTGTAACGGAGAGGTATCTCTAGGCCCACTCGGTAGGACATCATCATAATGTGCACAATGTGACCAAGGAGTTGATCACGGGATGATGTGTTACGGAACGAGTAAAGAGACTAGCCGGTAACGAGATTGAACAAGGTATCGGGATACCGACGATCGAATCTCGGGCAAGTATCATACCAGTAGACAAAGGGAATTGTATACGGGATTGATTGAATCCTTGACATCGTGGTTTATCCGATGTGATCATCGTGGAACATGTGGGAGCCAACATGGGTATCCAGATCCCGCTGTTGGTTATTGACCAGAGAGACGTCTCGTTCATGTCTGCCTGATTCCTGAGCCCGTAGGGTCTACACACTTAAGGTTCGATGACGCTAGGGTTATAGGGAAGGTATGTACGCGGTTACCGAATGTTGTTCGGAGTCCCGGATGAGATCCCGGACGTCACGAGGAGTTCCGGAATGGTCCAGAGGTGAAGATTGATATATTGGACGAAGGGTTTAGGAGTCCGGAAGTGTTCCGGAGGTACCGGGTGATGACCAGCATGATCGAAAGGTATTTCGGGAGCCCCGACAAGTGTTGGGGGGCTTCATGGGCCAAGGGAAGGGGGCAAACCAGCCCACTAAGGGGCTGTGCTCCCCCCTCACCTATTCCCACGTGACCAGGGGGTTTGGGGGCGCCCCATCTAGGGTTCCCACCTCCTGGCTTGGGGGCCAAGTCACCCAAGGGGGAGATCCCATCTGCCCTGGCCACCGCCCCCCTAGGGGAAACCCTAGGGCGCCTCCCCCTCCCCTTTGCCCCTATATAAAGTGGAGGTTTTGGGCTGCCCAACACACGAGTCTCTCTCTCCCAAGGCGCAGCCCTACCTCTCTCCTCCTCGTCTCTCGTAGTGCTTGGCGAAGCCCTGCTGGAGTACCGCGCTCCTCCACCACACCACACCGTTCGTGCACTGCTGCTGGACCGAGTCTTCCCCAACCTCTCCCTCTCTCCTTGCTGGATCAAGGCATGGGAGAGTCACCGGGCTGCACGTGTGTTGAACGCGAGGGCCGCCTGTTGTTCGGCGCTTAGATCGGAATCGACCGCGATCTGAATCGCCGGAGTACGACTACCTCACCGCGTTCTTGCAACGCTTCCGCTTAGCGATCTACAAGGGTATGTAGATGCACTCCTTCCCCTCGTTGCTAGATTACTCCATAGATTGATCTTGGTGATGCGTAGAAAATTTTAAAATTAAATTTCTGCTATGATCCCCAACAGTGGCATCATGAGCTAGGTCTATGCGTAGTTTCTATGCATGAGTAGAACACAAGTTGTTGTGGGCGTCGATTTTGTCAATTTACTTGCCGTTACTAGTCTTATCTTGATTCGGCGGCATCGTGGGATGAAGCGGCCCGGACCGACCTTACACGTACTCTTACGTGAGACAGGTTCCACCGACTGACATGCACTAGTTGCATAAGGTGGCTAGCGGGTGGCTGTCTCTCCCACTTTAGTCGGATCGAATTCGACGAAAAGGGTCCTTATGAAGGGTAAATAGAAATTGGCATATCACGTTGTGGTTTTGGCGTAGGTAAGAAACGTTCTTGCTAAGAAACCTATAGCAGCCACGTAAAATTTGCAACAACAATTAGAGGACGTCTTACTTGTTTTTGCAGCATATGTCGTGTGATGTGATATGGCCAAAAGGATGTGATGAATGATATATGTGATGTATGAGATTGATCATGTTCTTGTAATAGGAATCACGACTTGCATGTCGATGAGTATGACAACCGGCAGGAGCCATAGGAGTTGTATTAATTTATTTATGACCTGCGTGTCAACATAAACGTCATGTAATTACTTTACTTTATTGCTAACCATTAGCCGTAGTAGTAGAAGTAATAGTTGGTGAGACAACTTCACGAAGACACGATGATGGAGATCATGATGATGGAGATCATGGTGTCATGCCGGTGACGATGATGATCATGGCGCCCCAAAGATGGAGATCAAAAGGAGCAAAATGATATTGGACATATCATGTCACTATTTGATTGCATGTGATGTTTATCATGTTTTACATCTTATTTGCTTAGAACGACGGTAGCTTAAATAAGATGATCCCTCGCAATAATTTCAAGAAAGTGTTCCCCCTAACTATGCACCGTTGCTAAGGTTCGTTGTTTCGAAGCACCATGTGAAGATCGGGTGTGATAGATTCTAACGTTCGAATACAACGAGTGTAAGCCAGATTTACACACGCAATACACTTAGGTTGACTTGACGAGCCTAGCATGTACAGACATGGCCTCAGAACACAGAAGACCGAAAGGTCGAACATGAGTCGTATAGAAGATACGATCAACATGAAGATGTTCACCGATGATGACTAGTCCGTCTCACGTGATGATCGGACACGACCTAGTTGACTCGGATCATGTATCACTTAGATGACTAGAGGGATGTCTATCTGAGTGGGAGTTCATTAAATAATTTGATTAGATGAACTTAATTATCATGAACAATAGTCTAAGTTGTCTTTGCAAAAAGGTTGTAGATCAATAGCTCGCGTTGTAGCTCCCTGTTTCAATACGTTCCTAGAGAAAGATTAAGTTGAAAGATATTGTAAGCAATGATGCGGACTAGGTCTGTCGCCTGAGGAGTGTCCTCACTGCTACACAGAAGGCTTATGTATTTGATGCACCGCTCGGTGTGCCAACCCCTCCAGCGTCGTCTGTGGATGTTATGAACATCTGACAGATACGTCCTGATGACTACTTGATAGTTAAGTGCACCATACTTTACGGCTTAGAATCGGGATTCCAATGACGTTTTGAACGCCATAGAACATATGAGATGTTCCAAGAGCTGAAATTGGGATTTCAGGCTCATGCCCGTGTTGAGAGGTATGAGACCTCTGACAAGTTCTTTGCGTACAAGATGGAGGAGAATAGCTCAGCTAGTGAGCATGTGCTCAGAATGTCTGGGTGCTACAATCACTTAAATCAAGTGGGAGTTAAACTTCCAGATAAGATAGTGATTGATAGAGTTCTCTAGTCACTATCACTAAGCTACTAGATCTTCGTGATGAACTATGACATGGGATGGAGATGATCTCGGAGCTGTTCGCGGTGCTTAAGACCGCAAAAAGTAGAAATCAAGAAGGAGCATCAAGTATTGATGGTTTAACAAGACCACTGGTTTCAAGAAGGGCAAGGGCTAGAAGGGAAACTTCATGAATGGCAAACCAGTTGCCGCTCCAGTGAAGGAACCCAAGGTTGAACCCAAACCCGAGACTAAGTGCTTCTATTATAAGGGGAACGGTCACTGGTATCAGAACTACCCCAAATGCATGGTAGATAAGAAGGCTGGCAACTTCAACAAAGTATATATGTGTTATTAATGTGTAACTTACTAGTACTCCTGGTAGCACCTGGGTATTGGGTACCGGTTCAGTTGGTATTATTGGTGACTTGAAGCAAAAGCTACGGACTAAACGGAGACTGGCTAAGGGCGAGGTGACGATGTGTGTTGGAAGTGTTTCCAAAGTTGATGAGATCACCATCGCATGCTCCATCTGCCTTCGGGATTAGTATTGAACCTAGATAAATGTTATCAGGTGTCTACGTTGAGCATGAATATGATTAGATAATGTTCATTGCAATATGGTTATTCATTTAAGTTAGAGAATAATGGTTATTCTGTTTACATGAATAATACCTTTCATGGTCATGCACCCTATGTGAATGGTTCATTGAATCTCGGTAGTGGTAATACACATGTTCACGCCAAAAGATGTAGAGTTAATAATGATAGTACCACTTTCTTGTGGCACTGCCGCTTAGGTCATATTGGCGTAAGATGCATGAAGAAACTCCATGTCGATGGATGTTTGGAGTCACTTGATTTTGAATCGCTTGACACATGCGAGCTATGCCTCATGGGCAGGATGACTAAGACCCGTTTTCAGGTACAATGAAACGGGCAAGTGACTTGTTGGAAATCGTACATGCTGATGTGTGTGATCCAATAAGAATTGAGGCGTGCGGTAGACATCGCTATTTTCTCATCTTCACTGACGATTTGAGTATATATGGGTATATTTACTTAATGAAGCACAAGTCTAAAATGTTTGAAAAGTTCAAGGAATTTCAGAGTGAAGTTAAGAACCATCATAACAAGTAGATCAAATTCCTACGATCTGATCGATGGAAAATTTCTGAGTTATGAGTTTGGCAATCACTTAACACATTGTGAAATTGTTTCACAGTTGACACCACCTGGAACACCACAGCGTAATGGCATGTCCGGACGTCGTAAACGAACCTTATGAGATATGGTGCGATCTATGATGTATCTTACCGATCTACCGCTATCATTTTGAGGTTATGTGTTAGAGACAGCTGCATTCACTTTAGATAGGGCACCATCTAAGTCCGTTGAGACGACGTCGTATGGACATTGGTTTGGCAAGAAACCAAAGTTGTCGTTTCTTAATATTTGGTGCTGCGATGCTTAAGGCTTCAGCCGAAAAAGCTCGAACCCAAAGCGGACAAATACATCTTCATAGGATACCCAAAGGTAATAGTTGCGTATACCTTCTATCTCATATTCGAGGGCAAAGTGTTTGTCGCTAAGAACGGGTCCTTTCTCGAGAAGGAGTTTATCTCGAAAGAATTGAGTGGGAGGAAGATAGAACTTGATGAGGTTGTTGAACCTCTACTTCAACCAGAAAGTGGTGCAACACAGAAAGATGTTTTTGTGGTGCCTACGTCGGTTGAAGAGGAAGTTAATGATAGTGATCATGAAGCTTCGGATCAAGTTGCTATCAAACCTCGTAGGTCGACAAGGATATGTACTACTCCTGAGTGGTACGGTGATCCTGTCTTAGATATATTGCTGGACAACAATGAACCTATGAGCTATGGAGAAGTGATGGTGGGCCCATATTTCGACAAATGGTTAGAATCCATGAAATCCGAGATAGGATCCATGTATCAGAACAAAGCATGGACTTTGGTGGACTTGCCCGGTGATCGGCAAGCCATTAAGATAAATGGATCTTAAGAAGAAGACGGACGTGGACGGTAATGTTACTGTCTATGAAGCTCGACTTGTGGCAAAGAGTCTTTTCACAAGTTCAAGGAGTTGACTATGATGAGATTTTCTCACCCGTAGCGATGTTTAAGTCCGTCGGAATCATGTTAGCATTAGCTGTATTTTTCGATCATGAAATCTGACAGATGGATGTCAAAATAAGTTTTCTTACCAGTTTTCGTGAGAAAAAGTTGTATGTGATACAATAAAAGGTTTTGTCGATCCTAAGGATGCTAAAAGGTATGCTGGCTCCAGCAATCCTTCTATGGACTAGAGCAAGCATCTCGGAGTCGGAATATATGCTTTGATGGAGTGATCAAAGCTTTTAGGTTTATACAATGTTTGCTAGAAACTTGTATTTACAAGAAAGTGAGTGGGAGCACTACAACATTTCTGATAAGTATATGTGGATGACATATTGTTGATCCGAAATAATGTAGAATTTCTGGAAAGCATAAACGGTTGTTTGAAGAGTGATTTTCAAAGGAAGACCTAGATAAAGCTGCTTACATATTGGGCATCAAGATCTATAGAGATAGATCAAGGCGCCTGATGATACTTTAAGAACGCACACCTTGACATGATTTTGAAGGAGTTCAAAATAGATCAGTCAAAGAAGGGATTCTTACCTGAGTTGTAAGGTGTGAAGTTGAGTAAGACTCAAAGCTTGACCACGGCAGAAGAAAGAGGAAGGACGAAGGTCGTCCCCTATGCTTTTTTCATAGGCTCTATACGGTATGCCATGCTGAGTACCGCACCTGATTTGTGCCTTGCCACATGTCTGACAAGAGGGTACAAAGGTGATCCAGGAGTGGATAAATGGACAGTGGTCAAAATTATCCTTAGAGGAATAAGGAAATATTTCTCGGTTATGGAGGTGATAAAGAGTTTGACGTTAAGAGTGTTGGGGAACGTAGCAATAATTCAAAATTTTCCTACGTGTCACCAAGATCAATCTATGGAGTCATCTAGCAATGAGGGAGGAGTGGATCTACATACCCTTGTAGATCGCGCGCGGAAGCGTTCAAGAGAACGGGGTTGATCGAGTCGTACTCGTCGTGATCCAAATCACCGATGATCCTAGCGCCGAACGGACGGCACCTCCGCGTTCAACACACGTACGGAGCAGCGACGTATCCTCCTTCTTGATCCAGCAAGGGGGGAGGAGAGCTTGATGGAGATCCAGCAGCACGACGGCGTGGTGGTGGAAGTAGCGGGATTCCAACAGGGCTTCGCCAAGCGCTGCGGGAGGAGGGAGATGTGTCATGGGAGGGAGAGGGAGGCGCCAGGGCTTAGGTGTTGCTGCCCTCCCTTCCCCCACTATATATAGGGCCAAGGAAGAGGGGGGGGCAGCCTTGGCCCTTCCTCCAAGGAAGGGTGCGGCCAGGGAGGAGTCCATCCTCCCCAAGGCACCTCGAAGGTGCCTTCCCCTTTTAGGACTCTTCCTTTCCCTTATCTCTTGGCGCATGGGCCTCTTGGGGCTGGTGCCCTTGGCCCATATGGGCCAAGGCGCACCCCCTACAGCCCATGTGGCCCCCCGGGGCAGGTGGCCCCACCCGGTGGACCCCCGGGACCCTTCCGATGGTCCCGGTACAATACCGGTGACCCCGAAACTTGTCCCGATGGCCGAAATAGCACTTCCTATATATAATTCTTTATCTCCGGACCATTCCGGAACTCCTCGTGACGTCCGGGATCTCATCCGGGACTCCGAACAACATTCGGGTTACCGCATACTAATATCTCTATAACCCTAGCGTCACCGAACCTTAAGTGTGTAGACCCTACGGGTTCGGGAGACATGCAGACATGACCGAGATGACTCTCCGGTCAATAACCAACAGCGGGATCTGGATACCCATGTTGGCTCCCACATGTTCCACGATGATCTCATCGGATGAACCACGATGTCAAGGACTTAATCAATCCCGTATACAATTCTCTTTGTCTAGCGGTACGATACTTGCCCGAGATTCGATCGTCGGTATCCCGATACCTTGTTCAATCTTGTTACCGGCAAGTCTCTTTACTCGTTTCATAACACATCATCCCGTGATCAACTCCTTGATCACATTGTGCACATTATGATGATGTCCTACCGAGTGGGCCTAGAGATACCTCTCCGTTTACATGGAGTGACAAATCCCAGTCTCGATTCGTGCCAACCCAACAGACACTTTCGGAGATACCCGTAGTGCACCTTTATAGTCACCCAGTTACGTTGTGACGTTTGGCACACCCAAAGCACTCCTACGGTATCCGGGAGTTGCACAACCTCATGGTCTAAGGAAATGATACTTGACATTAGAAAAGCTTCAGCATACAAACTACATGATCTTGTGCTAGGCTTAGGATTGGGTCTTTGTCCATCACATCATTCTCCTAATGATGTGATCCCGTTATCAATGACATCCAATGTCCATGGTCAGGAAACCGTAACCATCTATTGATCAACGAGCTAGTCAACTAGAGTCTTACTAGGGACATGGTGTTGTCTATGTATCCACACATGTATCTGAGTTTCCTATCAATACAATTCTAGCATGGATAATAAACGATTATCATGAACAAGGAAATATAATAATAACTAATTTATTATTGCCTCTAGGGCATATTTCCAACAGTCTCCCACTTGCACTAGAGTCAATAATCCAGTTCACATCGATATGTGATTAACACTCAAGGTCACATCCCCATGTGACTAACACCCAAAGAGTTTACTAGAGTCAATAATCTAGTTCACATTACCATGTGATTAACACTAGATGAGTTCTGGGTTTGATCATGTTATGCTTGTGAGAGATGTTATAGTCAACGGGTCTGAATCTTTCAGATCCGTATGTACTTCGCAAATCTCTATGTCATCTTGTAGATGCAGCTACTACGCTATATTTGGAGCTATTTCAAATAACTGTTCTACTATACGAATCCAGTTTACTACTCAGAATAATCTGGATTAGTGTCAAAGTTTGCATCGGCGTAACCCTTTACGACGAACCCTTTTACCACCTCCATAATCGAGAAAATTCCTTAGTCCACTAGTTACTAAGGATAACTTTGACCGCTGTCCTGTGATCCATTCTTAGATCACTCTTGTACCCCTTGACTGACTCATGGCAAGGCACATTTCAGGTGCGGTACACAGCATAGCATACTGTAGAGCCTATGTCTTAAGCATAGGGGACAACCTTCGTCCTTTCTCTCTATTCTGCCGTGGTCGAGCTTTAAGTCTTAACTTCATACCTTACAACTCAGGCAAGAACTCCTTCTTTGACTGATCCATCTTGAACACCTTCAAGATCATGTCAAGGTATGTGCTCATTTGAAAGTACCATTAAGCGTTTTGATCTATCCTTATAGATCTTGATGCTCAATGTTCAAGTAGCTTAATCCAGGCTTTCCATTGAAAAACACTTTCCAAATAACCCTATATGCTTTCCAGAAATTCTACATCATTTCTGATCCATAATATGTCAACAACATATACTCATCAGAAATTCTATAGTGCTCCCACTCACTTCTTTGGAAATACAAGTTTCTCATAAACTTTGTATAAACCCAAAATCTTTGATCATCATCAAAGCATACATTCCAACTCCGAGATGCTTACTCCAGTCCCTAGAAGGATTGCTGGAGCTTTGCATACTTATTAGCATCTTTCAGGATTGACAAAACCTTCCGGTTTGTATCACATACAACCTTTCCTCAAAAAAACGTCGAGGAAACAATGTTTTGACATCCTATCTGCAAGATTTCATAAATAATGCAGTAATCGCTAATATAATTCCAACAGACTCTTAGCATCGCTACGAGTGAGAAAGTCTCATCGTAGTCAACTCCTTGAACTTGTCGGTAAACATCTTAACGACAAGTCGAGCTTTCTTAATGGTGACATTTACCATCATTGTCCGTCTTCCTTTTAAAATCCATCTGTACTCAACAGCCTCACGACCATCGAACTGTTCTGTCAAAGTCTACACTTTGTTTCCATACATGGATCCTCTCTCGGATTTTATGGCCTCGAGCCATTTATCGGAATCCGGGCCCACCATAGCTTCTCCATAGCTCGTAGGTTCATTGTTGTCTAGCAACATGACTTCTAAGACAGGATTACGTACCACTCTGAAGTAGTACGCATCCTTGTCATCCCACGAGGTTTGGTAGTGACTTGATCTGAAGTTTCATGATCACTATCATAAGCTTCCACTTCAATTGGTGTAGGTGCCACAGGAACAACTCCCTGTGCCCTGCCACACACTAGTTGAAGAGACGGTTCAATAACCTCATCAAGTCTCCACCATCCTCCCACTCAATTCTTTCGAGAGAAACTTTTCCTCGAGAAAGGACCCGATTCTAGAAACAATCCCTTATTGCTTTCGAATCTGAGACAGGAGGTATACCCAACTGTTTTGGGTGTCCTATGAAGATGCATTTATCCGCTTTGGGTTCGAGCTTATCAGCCTGAAACTTTTTCACATAAGCGTCGCATCCCCAAACTTTTAAGGAATGACAGCTTAGGTTTCCCTAAACCATAGTTCACACGGTGTCATCTCATCGGAATTACGTGGTGCCCCTTTTAAAGTGAATGTGGTTGTCTCTAATGCCTAACCCATAAACTATTGTGGTAATTCGATAAGAGACATCATGGTATGCATCATATCCAATAGGGTGCAGTTATGATGTTTGGACACACCATCACGCTACGGTGTTCCAGGCTGTATTAGTTGTGAAAAAATTTCCACAATGTCTTAATTATGTGCCAAACTCGTAATTCAGATATTCATCTCTATGATCATATCATAGATCTTTTGTCCTCTTGTCACGACGATCTTTCAACTTCACCCTGAAATTACTTGAACCTTTCAATAATTCAGACTCGTGATTCATCAAGTAAATCTACTCAAATCATCTGTGAAGTAAGAACATAGCGATATCCACTACACGCCTCAGCACTCATTGGACTGCACACATCAAAATGTATTACTTCCAACAAGTTGCTTTCTAGTTCCATTTTACTGAAAACGAGGCTTTCAGTCATCTTGCCCATGTGGTATGATTTGCATGTCTCAAGTGATTCAGAATCAAGTGAGTCCAAAAGGTCCATTTGCATGGAGTTTCTTCATGCATATACACCAATAGACATGGTTCGCATGCCTCAAACTTTTCAAAAACGAGTGAGCCCAAAGATCCATCAACATGGAGCTTCTTCATGCGTTTTATACCGATATGACTTACGTGGCAGTGCCACAAGTAGGTGGTACTATCATTACTATCTTTTGGCATGAACATGTGTATCACTACGATCGAGATTCAATAAACCATTCATTTTAGGTGCAAGACCATTGAAGGTATTATTCAAATAAACAGAGTAACCGTTATTCTCCTTAAATGAATAACCGTATTGCGATAGACATAATCCAATCATGTCTATGCTCAACGCAAACACCAATCTCAATGGTAGAGGGAGCGTGCGATGCTTGATCATATCAACATTGGAAACACTTCCAACACATATCGTCAGCTCACCTTTAGCTAGTCTCCGTTTATTCCGTAGCTATTATTTCGAGTTACTAACACTTAGCAACTGAACCGGTATCTAATACCCTGGTGCTACTAGGAGTACTAGTAAAGTACACATCAACACAATGTATATCCAATATACTTCTATCGACCTTGCCAGCCTTCTTATCTACCAAGTATCTAGGGTAATTCTGCTCCAGTGGCTATTCCCCTTATTACAGAAGCACTTAGTCTCGGGTTTGGGTTCAACCTTGGGTTTCTTCACTAGAGCAGCAGCTGAATTGCCGTTTCATGAAGTATCCCTTCGTGCCCTTGCCCTTCTTGAAACTAGTGGTTTCACCAACCATCAACAATTGATGCTCCTTCTTGATTTCTACTTTTGTGGTGTCAAACATCGCGAATATCTCTAGGATCATCATATATGTCCCTGATATATTATAGTTCATCACGAAGCTCAAGCAGCTTGGTGGTAATGACTTCGGAGAACCATCACTATTTCATCTGGAAGATCAACTCCCACTCGATTCAAGCGATTGTTGTACTCAGACAATCTGAGCACAAGCTCAACAATTAAGCTTTTCTCCTTAGTTTGTAGGCTAAGAAAATTGTCGGAGGTCTTATACCTCTTGACGTGGGCACGAGCCTGAAATCCCAATTTCAGCCCTCGAAACATCTCATATGTTTCGCGACGTTTCAAAACGTCTTCGGTGCCTCAACTCTAAACCGTTTAACTGAACTACCACGTAGTTATCAAAATGTGTATGTCAGATGTTCACAACATCCACATACAACGTTCGAGGTTCAGCACACTGAGCGGTGCATTAAGGACATAAGCCTTCTATGAAGCAATGAGGACAATCCTCAGTTTACGGACCTAGTCCGCATAATTGCTACTATCAACTTTCAACTAAATTTTTCTCTAGGAACATATCTAAACAGTAGAACTGAAGCGCGAGCTACGACATAATTTGCGAAGACCTTCTGACTATGTTCAAGATAATTAAGTTCATCTTATGAACTCCCACTCAGATAGACATCCCTCTAGTCATCTAAGTGATTACATGATCCGTGTCAACTAGGCCGTGTCCGATCATCACGTGAGACGGACTAGTCAACATCGGTGAACATCTTCATGTTGATCGTATCTTCCATACGACTCATGCTCGACCTTTCGGTCTCTTGTGTTCCGAGGCCATGTCTGTACATGGTAGGCTCGTCAAGTCAACCTAAGTGTTTTGCATGTGTTCCGAGGCCATGTCTGTACATGCTAGGCTCGTCAACACCCGTTGTATTCGAACGTAAGAATCTATCACACCCGATCATCACGTGGTGCTTCGAAACGACGAACTTTCGCAACCGTGCACAGTTAGGGGGAACACTTTCTTGAAATTATTATGAGGGATCATCTTATTTACTACTGTCGTTCTAAGTAAACAAGATGCATAAACATGATAAACATCACATGCAATCAAATAGTGACATGATATGGCCATCATCACTTTGCTCCTCTTGATCTCCATCTTCGGGGCTCCATGATCATCATCGTCACCGGCATGACACCATGGTCTCCATCATCATGATCTCCATCATTGTGTCTCCATGAAGTTGTCTCGCCAACTTATTACTTCTACTACTACAGCTAACGGTTAGCAATAAAGTAAAGTAATTACATGACGTTTATGTTGACACGCAGGTCATAAATAAATTAAGACAACTCCTATGGCTCCTGCCGGTTGTCATACTCATCGACATGCAAGTCGTGATTCCTATTACAAGAACATGATCAATCTCATACATCACATATATCATGTTGGGGAACGTAGCAGAAATTCAAAATTTTCCTACGTGTCACCAAGACCTATCTATGGAGAGACTAGCAACTAGGGAAGGAGAGTGCATCTACATACCCTTGTAGATCGCTAAGCGGAAGCGTTCAAGTGAACGGGGTTGATGGAGTCGTACTCGTCGTGATTCAAATCACTGATGATCAAGTGCCGAACGCACGGCACCTCCGCGTTCAACACACGTACAGCCCGGTGGCGTCTCCCATGCCTTGATCCAGCAAGGAGAGAGGGAGAGGTTGATGGAGATCCAACAGCACGACGGCGTGGTGGAAGTAGCGGGATTCCAACAGGGCTTCGTTAAGCGCTGCGGGAGGAGGAAGATGTGTCACGGGAGGGAGAGGGAGGCGCCATGCCTTAGATTGGTTTGCTCCTCCTTTTTCCCCACTATATATAGGGCCAAGGGAGAGGGGAAGGCGCAGCCCTTGCCCCTTCCTCCAAGGAAGGGTGCGGCCAAGGGTGGGGAGGAGTCCATCCTCCCCAAGGCACCTCGGAGGTGCCTTCCCCTTTTAGGACTCTCCCCTTTTTCCCATCTCTTGGCGCATGGGCCTCTTGGGGCTGGTTCCCTTGGCCCATATAGGCCAAGGCACAACCCCTACAGCCCATGTGGCCCCCCGGGGCAGGTGGCCCCACCCGGTGGACCCCCGGGACCCTTCCGGTGGTCCCGGTACAATACCGATGACCCCGAAACTTGTCCCGATGGCCGAAATAGCACTTCCTATATATAATTCTTTATCTCCGGACCATTCTGGAACTCCTCGTGACGTCCAGGATCTCATCCGGGACTCCGAACAACATTCGGGTTACCGCATACTAATATCTCTATAACCCTAGCGTCACCGAACCTTAAGTGTGTAGACCCTACGGGTTCGGGAGACATGCAGACATGACCGAGATGACTCTCCGGTCAATAACCAACAGCGGGATCTGGATACCCATGTTGGCTCCCACATGTTCCACGATGATCTCATCGGATGAACCACGATGTCAAGGACTTAATCAATCCCGTATACAATTCTCTTTGTCTAGCGGTACGATACTTGCCCGAGATTCGATCGTCGGTATCCCGATACCTTGTTCAATCTTGTTACCGGCAAGTCTCTTTACTCGTTTCGTAACACATCATCCCATGATCAACTCCTTGATCACATTGTGCACATTATGATGATGTCCTACCGAGTGGGCCCAGAGATACCTCTCCGTTTACACGGAGTGACAAATCCCAGTCTCGATTCGTGCCAACCCAACAGACACTTTCGGAGATACCCGTAGTGCACCTTTATAGTCACCCAGTTACTTTGTGACGTTTGGCACACCCAAAGCACTCCTACGGTATCCGGGAGTTGCACAATCTCATGGTCTAAGGAAATGATACTTGACATTAGAAAAGCTTCAGCATACAAACTACATGATCTTGTGCTAGGCTTAGGATTGGGTCTTTGTCCATCACATCATTCTCCTAATGATGTGATCCCGTTATCAATGACATCCAATGTCCATGGTCAGGAAACCGTAACCATCTATTGATCAACGAGCTAGTCAACTAGAGGCTTACTAGAGACATGGTGTTGTCTATGTATCCACACATGTATCTGAGTTTCCTATCAATACAATTATAGCATGGATAATAAACGATTATCATGAACAAGGAAATATAATAATAACTAATTTATTATTGCCTCTAGGGCATATTTCCAACATATCATTCATCACATCCTTTTGGCCATATCACATCACATAGCATACCCTGCAAAAACAAGTTAGACGTCTTCTAATTGTTGTTTGCATGTTTTACGTGGCTGCTATGGGTTTCTAGCAAGAACGTTTCTTACCTACGCAAAAACCACAACGTGATATGCCAATTGCTATTTACCCTTCATAAGGACCCTTTTCATCGAATCCGATCCGACTAAAGTGGGAGAGACAGACACCCGCTAGCCACCTTATGCAACTAGTGCATGTAAGTCGGTGGAACCAGTCTCACGTAAGAGTACGTGTAAGGTCGGTCCGGGCCGCTTCATCCCACAATGCCGCCGAATCAAGATTGGACTAGTCACGGTAAGCATATTGAACAAAATCAACACCCACAACTACTTTGTGTTCTACTCGTGCATAGAAACTACGCATAGACCTAGCTCTGATACCACTGTTGGGGAACGTAGCAATAATTCAAAATTTTCCTACGTGTCACCAAGATCAATCTATGGAGTCATCTAGCAACGAGGGAGGAGTGGATGTACATACCCTTGTAGATCGCGCGCGGAAGCGTTCAAGAGAACGGGGTTGATGGAGTCGTACTCGTCGTGATCCAAATCACCGATGATCCTAGCGCCGAACGGACGGCACCTCCGCGCTCAACACACGTACGGAGCAGCGATGTCTCCTCCTTCTTGATCCAGAAAGGGGGGAGGAGAGCTTGATGGAGATCCAGCAGCACGACGGCGTGGTGGTGGAAGTAGCGGGATTCCAACAGGGCTTCGCCAAGCGCTGCGGGAGGAGGGAGATGTGTCATGGGAGGGAGAGGGAGGCGCCAGGGCTTAGGTGTTGCTGCCCTCCCTTCCCCCCACTATATATAGGGCCAAGGAAGAGGGGGGCGCGCAGCCTTGGCACTTGCTCCAAGGAAGGGTGCGGCCAGGGAGGAGTCCATCCTCCCCAAGGCACCTCGGAGGTGCCTTCCCCTTTTAGGACTCTTCCTTTCCCTTATCTCTTGGCGCATGGGCCTCTTGGGGCTGGTGCCCTTGGCCCATATGGGCCAAGGCTCACCCCCTACAGCCCATGTGGCCCCCCGGGGCAGGTGGCCCCACCCGGTGGACCCCCGGGACCCTTCCAGTGGTCCCGGTACAATACCGGTGACCCCGAAACTTGTCCCGATGGCTGAAATAGCACTTCCTATATATAATTCTTTACCTCCGGACCATTCCGGAACTCCTCGTGACGTCCGGGATCTCATCCGGGACTCCGAACAACATTCGGGTTACCGCATACTAATATCTCTATAACCCTAGCGTCACCGAACCTTAAGTGTGTAGACCCTACGGGTTCGGGAGACATGCAGACATGACCGAGATGACTCTCCGGTCAATAACCAACAGCGGGATCTGGATACCCATGTTGGCTCCCACATGTTCCACGATGATCTCATTGGATGAACCACGATGTCAAGGACTTAATCAATCCCGTATACAATTCTCTTTGTCTAGCGGTACGATACTTGCCCGAGATTCGATCGTCGGTATCCCGATACCTTGTTCAATCTCGTTACCGGCAAGTCTCTTTACTCGTTTCATAACACATCATCCCGTGATCAACTCCTTGATCACATTGTGCACATTATGATGATGTCCTACCGAGTGGGCCCAGAGATACCTCTCCGTTTACACGGAGTGAAAAATCCCAGTCTCGATTCGTGCCAACCCAACAGACACTTTCGGAGATACCCGTAGTGCACCTTTATAGTCACCCAGTTACGTTGTGACGTTTGGCACACCCAAAGCACTCCTACGGTATCCGGGAGTTGCACAACCTCATGGTCTAAGGAAATGATACTTGACATTAGAAAAGCTTCAGCATACAAACTACATGATCTTGTGCTAGGCTTAGGATTGGGTCTTTGTCCATCACATCATTCTCCTAATGATGTGATCCCGTTATCAATGACATCCAATGTCCATGGTCAGGAAACCGTAACCATCTATTGATCAACGAGCTAGTCAACTAGAGTCTT